>NC_073303.1:1195207-1280207 GCF_027595985.1 Sorex araneus
AAGGAAGGAAGGAAGGAAGGAAGGAAGGAAGGAAGGAAGGAAGGAAGGAAGGAAGGAAGGAAGGAAGGAAGGAAGAAGGAAGGAAGGAAGGAAGGAAGGGAGGGAGGGAGGGAGGGAGGGAGAAGGAGAAAGGAAGAAGGAGGTAGGAGGAGGAAGGAGGGAGGAAGGAGGGAGGAGGAGGAGAGAGGAGGGAGGAGGAAGGAGGGGAGGAGGGAAGGAGGAGAAGGAGGAGGGAGGAGGAGGGGAGGAGGAGGGAGGAGGAGGGGGAGGAGGGAGGAGGAGAAGGAGGAGGGAGGAGGAGGAAAGAGGGAGGAAGGAGGGGAGAGAAGGGAGGAGGAGGAGGAGGAAGAGGGGAGGAGGAGGGAGGAGGAGGGGGGAGGAGGGAGGAGAGAAGAGGGAGGAGGAGGAGGGGAGGAGGGAAGGACACCTGTTATGGAGAGTCGGGAGCCAGTGTCCTCTCTCCTGAAGATCCATTTCCTCCCGTTGGTTCCACAGTCAGCAGGACCAAGGGCCTCTGGACTTGGCCGCACCCCGGGCTTGGCCTGCTCCCCTGGCCGGCCCCTCCCCGTGGCCCTTCAGTCTCCCCAGGGCCCCCTCCCGGCGTCCCCCACCCCACGGGGGTCAGCGAGCGTGAGGCCAGAATCTCCAAAGGAGATCTGGGAAGAGCCGACTCGGCCCCGTCTCCCAGCAAGGCAGGGGGGGGGTCTTCCCCTCCCCCCACCGCTCTGACCGGGGGGGCTGCGTGTCGGGGAGCAGAGGGAGTCCCCCACCCCGCGCTCCTGTAGCTGCAGCGCCCACGGGGGGGCAGGGCTGCGGGGGTCCCGCCCTCGGAGTGGCCGGCCTGTCCCGCTCAGCAGTTCCCAGCCCGCTGCCCTCGGCCTAATCTGGGCTTTGTTCCGCCCCTGACTCATCAGCTCCCTAAATCCCCTCTGTGCTTTCCCGGTGACTTGGCAAATCCGTGCCGACGTGCAGTGCCCTCTTCACCCGCGGGGCCCTGGGCGCCGCGCAGGAATCCTGCCGCTCCGCACGCTCGGCCCCCGGGCTCTCGGCTCCCTGGAGCACTTGGCTGCCGTGAAATCATTTCGGACGATGGACGCGGTTTCAGAGAGTGGCCGGGCAAGGCAGCACCCCCCCCCCCCCGTGGCTCCCAGCCGTGGCCTCATGTCCCAGGAGGTTCCGGCGGCACCTGCATGTGGAGGTGCTGCCCCCGCCCGCCGCCCCCCTGCAGGGGTGTGACCAGGGCGGCCGTGCTGGCGAGTCTGAGAGCCCCCGTGAGCCCCTCGGCCTGCTGTGGGTCGGGGTCTTCTCTCCTACAGACTCGCCCCCGCCTGGGGTCCTGAGGCTGGAGGTGCCCGAGGCCCAGGGGCCCCGAAACTGGGGCCGGGCGGGTCGGGAAGGAAACTGGTTTTCGTCTGACCCGGAGCCGGGGGGGGGAGAGGGGACTCCTCGCTGAGTGACCCCAGGGGTCAGTGCCCGGGAGTGTCCTTCTGATACTCGGAAGCTTTAGGGCGAATTTTTTTTGGCGGGAGGGCGAGAAACAGCCCCCGGGAGCTCGCCGTGTGAGGGCGGCCACGGTGCCCTCGTCCTGGGCTGGTGCTTCTCCCCTGCGGGCGGGCTGGGGCCCGGGCACGGGCCCCACTGGGAAGAGGGTCCATGCCAGCCCGGCACACATGAGTCTCAGGGGCTCCGGGGAGGGGGCATCGGGGGCCCTGGCCCTACCCGCCCGCCCGCAAGGTCACGGATGCACGGCCAGGCCCCGGGGCACGCGGGCAGGACGGGAAGGGCGGTGCCTGCTGGGCCGAGCCCGTGGACACGCTGGCCGCTCACGGGCCCACGGCGAGTGTCCACTGATGTCCAGGGCCGAATCGGCCACTCTCTGACCCGGCCGCCCCCGGGGGAATCGCCGGCACATGGGTGCAGCAGGAGAGACTCGGAGCGAGAGCCAGAGCGACCTCGCCCGGGTTGGGGCACAGAGACAGACGCTCGCCAGGGAGCGAGGAACAGCCGCGGACGGTTCACAGGGAGCTGCCTGCGGGCGGAGGGCGGGCAGGGGCGGGAGGGGTCGGGCGAGGTGGCGCCACAGAGCAGGCGCCCAGAGTAAGGAATAAGGGAAGGAGGCTCCTGTCCGAGCAGGGCCCACCCTCTTCAAGGGAAAACACACAAACCCAGACGAACATGAACCACCCAAGGACACGCGTGTTCCACAGCGCGGCCGAGACTTCTGCTGGGCTCCACACGTGTCACCCGCGCTGGGGCGTCGGGGGGACACAGGTCTCCGCGTGGTCCCTCCTGGGGACGCGAGCTCCTCCCTGAGGATGCATTTGGGTCGGCTTGTCCAGGTCTGACGACACAACAGGGAGCACTCACGGCTCGTGGGCAGAGCCTGTGCCCCGGCCCGGGACCCCCTCGGTGGCCCTGTTGCCCCCCAGCCCGCGGAACCTCGGAGCTCTGGAGCGGCCGAGGAAGAAGAGGCTGCACGGAAGGGAGGCCAGCGCAGAGGATGCCAGCAGGAGGCCTCCCTCTGCCCTCCTCCCGCTCCCGCGTCCCCCTCTCCCCCTCTCCCCCTCTCCCCCTCTCTCCCTCTGTCCCTCTCCCCCTCTCTCCCTCTCTCCCTCTCCGCCTCTGTCTCTTCTTGCTTCCTCCTTCTCCTTTCTAGCTCCGTCTCTCTTGCTCTCTCTCCCTCTGTCTGTCTCTGCCTGTGTCTGTCTATCTCTCTCCCCATCTCTGAGTCTCCATCGCTCTCTCTTGCTCGCTCGCTTGCTCCCTCTCTCCCCGTCTCTCCCTCTCCCTCAACCTCTCTCTCTTTCCCTCCCTCGCCCCCTCTCCCTCCCCACCTATCTCCTTCCTCCCTCCCTCCCTCCCTCCCCCACCTCTCTCTCTCTCCCTCCCTCCCTCCCCTGCCTCTCTCTCTCTCCCTCCCTCCCTCCCCCACCTCTCTCTCTCCCTCCCTCCCTCCCCCTCCTCTCTTTTTCTCTCTCCCTCCCTCCCTCCCTCCCCTGCCCCTCTCTCTCTCCCTCCCTCCCCTGCCTCTCTCTCTCTCCCTCCCTCCCCCACCCCCCAGAAGCCGCCCTCTCGTGCAGAATCCTACTAAGTTTCACGCTGTCTTTCATTCAACCTTTTTCCGATTAAAGACATGCGGCATGGACATCGCTGCTGACAGAGATGGAGGGGGCTCCCGAGAGACGGGAGACGACCAGGTGGGCCCCTGGGGGGGGCACTGGCTGAGGGGTCAGCACGAGGACACGTTCTGTTTCCGCTGAGAGGCCGCGGGTGCGAGTGATGCTTGCGGTGACTCAGCCCTCAGAGCTGAAACAGCCGCATTCAGCCCTAAGCCAGGCCCGGGGACAGCGGGGGCCAGGCCGGCCTTGCCTGGGGCCACCCTCGCCGGAGCCCCCCAGCACCCGTGGGGACAACTCCGGGGACAGCCAGGAGGGCCCTGAGCGGCCCTGGGGGCGTCTGCAGCCCCGGACAGAGACGCGGGCGGGGACAAGCCCTCAGGCCTGGGCCCGGCTCAGCGCGACTTTCCGCTTCGGGGAGGAATTAACCGACGGGGCCGGAACTCGGGGCAGCCCCTTCCCGAGCGGCCAGACCCTCTCAGGGCTCTGGCGGCCCCTGTCACGGCGTGAGCCTGTCCGTGCGGGGGCTCGGCCCACAGGGGACGCACTCGGGTGGGGGGTGCTGACCTGCAGAGTTACAGCACAGCTCAGACAACACAAGGGGACGCCCACGAGAAGGAAGCCCCCAGCCCCCGAACCACAACACTAGAACATGCCGGAATATTCTAGAATGGGCTGGTCAGTGGCCACGGGGCAGGCTGGGCCGTGCTGGACGGGCTGCCCTGAGCTGCCCCTTTACCCACACGGGGGCCATTTCCGTACCGGGCCGTGGCCTCCGGGCTCGCACTGGCCGCGCACTTTCGTCAGACCCCCGGGCCCCCCTTTGTCTCCGACGGTCAGGGCGCCTCTAACCCCCCTCTTTATTTTCACGGCGGAGGAAACCACTCCGCAAGGCCGGCTGTCGGGAGCCTGTCGTCCTCCTGCAAGAAATGATTTTGTTCCTATTACCGCCCGTGTTACGGCGTCACTTCGAGGCGCCCGCCTGCAGAGTATAAAAGCCTGCCGCGGCGGGGCCGGCAGAGGAATTAGAATGGCGAACGCAAACTTTAAAAAATGAGGGTTCCGAGCACTCACAGAGGAGCCGAGCAGACGGAGCTCGGCGGAAAAGGCTCAGAATGCAAATGAATCGACGCTGTCCAGGGGAGACGTGGAGACGGGCGGCAGGGGTGGGCGTGCGCCGAGGACGGAGATCTGTTTTGCTTAAACAACAAAAGGTGATAAAGCGGACGGCAAGACACTCCCGGGTCCGAGGCCCGGGCGCCAACATTTCCTTTCGTGTCGAAATTGCAGAGAGCATTCCAGCCCATCAGTGTCAGCGCGATTAAAAGAAAAATAGGGCCCAGCGGGTCACAGCCGCGCGCGGGGAGGGCGCCCCGTTACTGGCGAGAGTGGACTCATGAAAAGTTAAAAAGCCCATCCCGCCCCGCGCCGAAGCGCGCGGAATCCTCAAGTCAGAGTAATGATCACCGCGGAGGAAGATTGTAGCATTAATTTACCGATCAATGAGCCATTGCCACCGAACCTTCGAGCAATTGGGAGGCACGAGGCATCATTATTAAACAGAGGCGCCGTGCTGAACGCCAAGCATGCATCATCATTCTGATAACCCCACCTTGGTCTGCGGCCTCCCCCGATCTCGCGCCCATTGATCAACCTCCCCGAGCGGGGGGCCCGCGGCCCAGACCCGGCCGGGACTGTTAGTGCCGCCGGGATGAACGGGGGCGGGCTCCAGGGATAATGGGCGTCTGCCACAAATCTTCATCAGGGCCTGATGAATCGCCCGGCCCCACTTCATTATCCTGATCACGGGCACTTATGAGAAAAATGAAAAATTGATGAGCACCAGCGTAATCAAAGGGAATAAATGTGTCTCCGTTAAAGTGAATGCATAATCTTTCCGGGAATAAAATAACAATATTCATCCATTATTAAGTTCCAAGGCTGTTGACGCCGGCTCTCATCTGAACCAGTGGCGGGACTTGGCAGGGCCGCACAGTGGTTAGGGTCTGCCATGCACCCAGCAGCCCCCTCCCCCCGGGCCCTCCTCTCTCCCATCTGGGGGATATTTTTGGACTCCATTTATCTTAAAATTTGAGCACCTTTTCCACAGATAGATGAATCACCTTAGCCAATCCAGAATGAGCCCACGTCAAAGGCCTTCCTTGCTTGCAGGGAAGTTTAATCCTGTGGTGAAGGGACTTTCCTTGAGTAATCAGTTCTCATTAAAAATGACTTTCTCTCCGTGAAAAAAGGCTATTTTTAGTGCCCTTCCACCTTCCCAGCCCAATTCTTGACACAAGTGTAAGACAAGCATTTTACCGTCAATTGTCTAGTTTCCCTAGCTGGTCTGGTCTCGTACTCGCAACCTGCTGGTGGACTCGGAGTGACGTGATGCTCCTTTGAGATCCTTCAGGACGTCCATTAGCCAAGGCCCCCCGTAAGGACGTAAGGACGGCGCCTCTTGGGAAGGCGAGAAGGGCTGAGAGCAGCCGGTACCCTCACACGGCGTGGACATCCGCGGACAGGCCCTGACGGGGGCTCAGGGTCTCTGGGCCCAGAGACGGGCCGAGGGAAGCCCCACCAGAGGCGGAACCGTGTGTCCCGGGGGTGGGGGCTCACGGGGGCTTGCCTGCTCCTGTGGATGCTGGTTTGATCCCCTGGGGGTCGCTCCTGAGCACAGAGCCAGAGATGGCCCCGAGCACCTCTGGGTGTGGCCCCCAGTCACCACCCGCCCCCTGGGAAAAAGAATAAAGGAAAGAAGAGCAACAGAAGAAACTGTGGCTCTGGGGACCAGCTGGCGGGTCTGGGGGGACTTGCTGATGTCAGGGTGGGGGCCTCTGGCTTCTGGGCTCCGGAGCACGGGGAGGAGAGGAAGGGCAGGTGGGGGCCGCTGGCACGGGGCCCTGCGGGGCGGCTGGGGAGGAGACCAGAGCTCTGGCCTCAGGCTGCCCAGGGGAGGGCGTGGGGACGCCCCCTTCTCCCACCCCGAAGGGCCGCGGGGTCTCCAGGAGCGGGAGAGGCTGGGCTTTCTGACACGCCCGAACCTCTGAGGGACTCGGCAGACACCCACAGACGGTCGCCAAGGGCCCCACCCCTTAGTCCCCGCGTGGCCGCCAGGTTTGCTGTCCGAGGCCTCAGGTGCGGGGCTGGGGGACGCCAGACGCCGGCCTGGCCAGGCAGCCCTTCCCGCTGGCGGCTCCCGCCCACCTGGCGGGTCAGGCCTGCGCCCCGGGCAGCCTGGGGAGTCCGTTTGGCCTTTACCGGAAGGGCAGATGTCACCTGCCGAGCTGGGAGGAGGGCGGCTCTGTGGAGGGGCTCCTGCTCCGGCCCCGCCCCCCCGCACCCCTCCCAGGGGGCCTCTCACTGGGGTCAGTCCTCCTGCCCGCACCCTGCCCAGCTCCCGGCCTGCTTCTCTCCCCCCGCGCCCAGCTCCCCTGCGGGGGAAGGTGCCCCAGCACCCGAGAGAGAGGAGCCGAGAGGACACTGCGGGGGCTGGCCCAGGGCCGGAGTCCGGCGTTTCCAGGCCCGGCCAACTGGATGGGCCAATTCGGTCTCACCTCAGAAGGGCTCGGAAGAACCTGTGACCCCCTCTGACCCCGGGGGCTCCCCCGGCAAACCCAGTGACTTGGCAAACAAAAAAGTCGAACAAGGCCGGCCCTGGAGGTGAAGGGAGATGAAGGCCTTAGAGAGGACTCGGGAAAGGGCGGAGTGGGAGAGGGGTCTGATCCCAGCAGGGCTGCTTCCCACAACACACCCGGTCCACACCACACACACACACACACACATGCACACACACGCACACACACACATACACACACATGCACACACACATACGCACATACACACACAGGCACACACACATACACACACGCACACACGCACACACGCACACACGCACACACGCACACACGCACACACATACACACATACATACACCTACATACACACATGCATGCACACACAAATATGCACACATACACACATGCATACTCACACATGCACACATATACACACATACACACTACACATACACAAATGAACACACATACACGTATACACACATACACACATGCGCACACACATACACATATACACATGTGCACACATACACACATGAGCACATACATGCACACATGCACACATGCACACACATACACACTTACACACATGTGTACACATACACACATATATGCACACATATACTCACATACTCACATACACACACACACATACACACACGTCAAGAGCAGCCTGGCCTTTTGCAAACCAGAGAGAGCTTCAGCCCCTGCCGAGCCCCCCGGACTGCTTCTCTCTCAGCCACCCGGCCACTCCTGCCCGGATGCCCCCCAGGTGCCCAGGGTCCCACCCTGGGGCTCAGCAGCTGGCCAGGGTGGGGCAGCACTCAGGAAACTGCCCCCTCCGAGGCTCCGATTCCAGCCAAAGGGCAAACGGGATGGGGGGGCGATGCCCAGTGTGGGGGTCCCCTGCTGGCTGCTGTCCGAGCCCGTCTGAGCCCGTCTGGACCCTTGGCCCCTGGACCCTCGGCCCCTGGGGTCATGGAGGCCTGGCCGCAGACCCGCTCAGCACCCAGCCGGGTCCCTGACACCACAGGCGGACGGGGTGGCGGAGAGGGGAGGCGTCGGGGACCCGAATGGCGTTTCCAAACTCTGCGGGTGGGAGATGCCATGTACAACAGAGAGGGGCGAGGGGGCGGGTCTGTCAGGCCCGCACGGCAGACAGCACCCACCCAGGGGCACGGAGGGCAAGGTCACGGGCACAGTGGCGGGCCCGAGGTGCTCTGCCCGCAGCCCTGGGGCGGGGCGTCCACGCCAAGGGTGCCGGCGGTGAGACTGACGTGCCAGGTGGCCGCTCTGTCCGCGGCGGGCCGAGGCGGGGCCTGGGCCTGGGGCTGCAGCCGCTGCGGACAGACCCTCTCCTGGGCCCCTCAGAGCTGAGCCGCCGTCGCCGCCCCCCCGCAGAGCCCAGCTGGCCGCACCCGCCGTGGCAGAGGCCGCCCCCGGGAGACCCCCTCTGAGCCAGTGGGAGCGTTCCGTGGCGCTGACCCCAGGCGCAGGGAGGAGGGCAGCCCTGCGTTTCCTCGGGACCCCCGTGGCACGGAGCCGCGCCCTTCACGTCTCCACAAGTTCCTAGGCCCCAGAATTGGCAGCTCTGATAACGTCCCAAACAGCCCCAAAACGTCCCGAGTTGACACTGTCTTGAGAAAGGAACGGAGGGTGGGCGGGTGCCGTGCTGCGAACCCTCGACGCCGGGGGCATCTGTGCGGGCGTGGGGGCAGGGACGCGGGTGTGTGACGGGCAGAGGCTGTTAGCGCTGTCTCTCCCCCACGTCCTGGGCTGGTTAGCCTGAATGGCCGGTCAGCTCCTTCCCCACACCCGGCCACTCAGGCTGGCCCCCGGCCCTCGGCCCAGTTCCGTCGTCACCGTGTCGTAAATCATCTGTGTCCACTCCGCGACTCCGTCCCCGCGACAGGCAGTTTTCAGAAGTGCTCTGTGGCCCTTGGACAATCCATTTCCCATTTTCCTCGGCAGAGCCTGATTTCCCCGACTGACCACATACGGCAGATCCGTGCCAGGGATTTGGGCTTCGTCGCCCCGCAGGGCTCGGGCGATATAAATCACTGCCTCCTCGGCGCTGTGCTCGCCCGTCTTCAGGCTCATTCCTTCTGTGTGCAAACACGGGCTCCCACGCTGAGGGACCGGCACCTTCTGTTTGGGACAGGGAGTCGGATCTCCTCACTGGCACGTGGTTATTTCTTGCTTTACACACGTCGCGTGCCTGTGCGAAAGGCTGCCCAGGTAGGAGGGAACAGCAGAACTTTGGAGGGAAGGAGAGAGCATTTCTGGTTTGGAAAGGAAAGCGGCCTTGCCCTAGCACGGGGAGGCTGAGAACGGGGAGGAGAGGCGAGGCGGGTCTGTCCGAGACGTGGCCGTCAGAGGGTTGGAGCAGAGGCAACGGCTCCTCCCCCACCAGGAGCTGCAGAAACAACTTCCCCGAAGGACAGCACAGCTCAAGAGGGTCAGCAACTGTTTCTCCAGCTCCACTCAGGTGTGATTTAGACGTGGCACAGGGAGTCCAGGAGGTAGAACGTAATGCTGCACACAGACACATAGGGAGGGGGGCTATCGCAGTCAAGCACTGCAGCACTGTCGTCCCACTGCTCATCGATTGGCTCGAGTGGGCACCAGTAACGTCTCCATGGTGAGACTTGTTGTGACTGTTTTTAGCATATCGAATACGCCATGGGGAGCTTGCCAGGCTCTGCCATGCGGGCGGGAGACTCTCGGTAGCTTGCCGGGCTCTCCGAGAGGGACAGAGGGATCGAACCCAGGTCAGCCGCATGCAAGGCAAACGCCCTACCCACTGTTATCGCTCCAGTCCTTATTGTACTTAACATCTCCATTTAGTTATGTGTTGCTCTGTGTGTGTGTGTGAGCGCGTGCTATGAGAAAAATTGCCTATAAATGGTTGGACATGGAAGATATCGTGCTGAGTGAAACGAGTCAGAAGGAGAAGGACAGATATAGGATGACCACACTCATGGGCGGATGTTAAAAGTAAAAATAGCACGAGACTAATAGTCAAGGTCAGGGCGAGCAGGGCCAGGAGGACGGGCCAATGGCTGGATGTTATCACAAGTGTGTGGGGGCAGAGGGGAGTGAAGGTAGAGGAGGGTCCAGTACAACAACAATAGTTGGAAATGATCACTCTGGTTTTTTTTAATTTATTATTTTTTTAATTGGATCACCATGTGGAAAGTTGCAAAGCTTTCAGGTTAAGTCTCAGTTATACAATGCTCGAACCCCCATCCCTTCACCAGTGCACATATTCCACCACCAAGAACCACAGTAAACCTCCCCCCCACCCCTCGACCCCCAGCCCCCCACCCCACCTGTGTAGTTGGTAAATTTCACTTTACTTTCTCTTTACTTTGATTACATACAAACAAAAAAAAATCTCACTATTATTGTTTGGAGTTCCCCCCCCCACCCCCCGCCAGAGTCGGACCTGCTGGAAAGGAAGCATTTGATAATTTGTTTTCCATTGCTGAGAATGAGGAGATATGAGGTCGTGTGGCCACAGTAGCGGCTGCACGGTTCTGGATTTCTGTATTTTAGTGACTGAGTCCAGAAGGCTTTCTGTCAGAGGTTGCATCATTGCTAGCTCGTACCTCTCTGCTACTTTATATTCCACATATGAGTGCAATCTTTCTGTGTCTGTCTCTTTCTTTCTGACTCATTTCACTCAACATGATACTTTCCATGTTGGTCCACTTATATGCAATTTTCATGACTTCATGCTTTCTAACAGCTGCATAGTATTCCATTGTGTAGATGTACCAAAGTTTTTTTAGCCAGTCATCTGTTCTCGGGCATTCGGTTTTTTTCCAGGTTCTGGCTATTGTAAACAGTGCTGCGATAAACATACAGGTGCAGATGTCATTTCGACTGTACTTTTTTGCTTCTCCAGGGTATATTCCCAGGAGTGGTATTGCTGGGTCAAATGGAAGCTCAATTTCTAATTTTTTGAGAATCGACCATATTGTTTTCCAGAAGGGCTGAACCAGTCGGCATTCCCACCAGCAGTGTAGGAGGGTCCCTTTCTCCCCACACCCACGCCAACAGAGGTTGTTTTTGTTCTTTTGGATGTGAGCCAGTCTCTGTGGTGTGAGGTGGTATCTCGTGGTTGTTTTGATCTGCATTTCCCTGATGATTAGTGATGAAGAGCATTTTTTCATGTGCCTTTTGGCCATTCGTATTTCTTCCTTGAGAAAGTTTCTGTTCATTTCTTCGCCCCATTTTTTGATGGGGTTGGATGTTTTCTTTTTGTAGAGGTCAACCAGTACTTTATATACCCTTGATATCAACCCCTTATCGGATGGGTATTGGGTGAATATCCTTTCCCATTCTATAAATTGCCTTTGAATTCTGGTCACTGTGTCTTTTGCGGTGCGGAAGCTTTTTAGTTTAATGTAGTCCCATTTGTTTATCTCTGTTTCTACTTGATTACTTAGTTCCGTGTCATCTTTGAAGATACCTTTATCTTCAATATCGTGGAGGGTTTTGCCGACCTTGTCTTCCATGTATCTTATGGATTGTGGTCTAATGTTGAGGTCTTTAATCCATTTTGATCTGACTTTTGTGCATGGTGTTAGGTCGATGTCTAAGCCCATTTTTTTGAATGTGGGTGTCCAGGTATGCCAGCACCATTTGTTGAAGAGGCTTTCCTTGTTCCATTTCACATTTCTTGCTCCCTTATCAAGGATCAGATGATCATATATTTTGGGTTGCATGTAGGGATATTCCACCCTGTTCCATTGATCAGCGGCTCTGCCTTTGTTCCAGTACCATGCTGTTTTAATTGTTGGAAATGACCACTCTGGACAAGACCCGAGTGTTACAAGGAGGTCAAGGGGTAGCATGATAATCTTTCAATATCTGTATTGCAACCATAATGCCCAAAATGAGAGAGAGAGGGAGAAGGAGGGAGGGAGAGAAGGACAGGAAGAGAGGGAGGGAGGGAGGAAGGGAGGGAGGGAGGGAGGAGAGGTTCCTACCATAGAGGCAGGCTGGGGTTGGGGGAATTGAGGGACTATGGGAGGGAAACTGAGGACGCTGATACTGGGAATGCACACTGGCGGAGGCACAAGTGTTGGAACATTGTAGGACCGAAACACAATCATGAGCAGACTTGTGAGCTCTATCTCATGGCGATTCGATACAAACATTTTAAATTAGGCAAAACAGAAAAAGAAAATTTAGAGTCTAGTCTCTTAACCTCTTCCAGGGACACTCACCCCGAAAGGACAGTCTTTTCAGTCATACTCTCCGTGCTCCCCACTGGCCCTCCGACTTAGAGCTGAGAATTCCCGCGTTTCTGCGACGTTTCCCGTCCCGCCCACCTCCCAGCTTCTGGGGCCCGTTTCTTAGGTTTTGCACGTCAGGTGACATGTTCTCCCCCGACTCCCTTCACGTACTGCAGTGCCCCAACGGTCCGTGCGTGCTGTCACGGAAGGGACGCTCCTTCCTCTTCTGAATGAGTGAGTATTTGTAAGTGTGTGCGTGTGCACTCCACGTGTGTATGATGTCACAGGCTCCCTTCCTCTCGCCTGCTAATAAATGTTTAGATTCCGTCATTCCTGCTGCCGGTTATAATGAGGCAGTGGGCGGGTCTTCAGCCCTCCCTCCTGAGAAAGCGCCTCCTTTTTCTCTGGATACGCTTCCAGGACTGGTAGCGCTGGATCTTACGGAAACTCGGTCCACATATCAGAAATGCCACTTCCTCCGAAGAGGCCAGGATTTCCGAGGCAGCTGACAGCTCTGCCACGAAGCTCCGGCTTAATTCTCCTCTCTACAGGGGCCGCCAAGTAAAGGATGCTTGGAGGGCTCGCTCGGGACGGGAGATGTGAGCTAAAAGTAGACCAGAGACCGAACATGGTGGCCGCTCAATACCTGCACTGCAGACCACAACTCCCGAAAGGAGAAAGAGAGAGAGAGAGAGAGAGAGAGAGAGAGAGAGAGAGAGAGAGAGAGAGAGAGCGCACAAGGGAATGCCCTGCCACAGAGGCGGGGCTGGGGTGGGCTGGGGTGGTGGGAGGGACATGGGGGGGGCGTTGGAGGTGGAGAATGGGCACTGGTGGAGGGATGGGTGCGTGATCATTGTATAACTGAAACGTAAGCATGAAAGTTTATAAGTCTATAACTGCGTCTCACGGTGATACATTAAAATGATGATGATGATAATAATAATAATAATAATAATGATGATGATGATGATGATGATGATAATTCTCTCTGTTCCTTCGGGCGCCAGCCAGACTCTGTAGCAGCCAGTGAGGCCCCGGAGCACTGGCCCCCGAGCGGTGGAATAAAGTTCAGGTGCAGCGCGTGAGCCCCGGCCGGCAGGTGCCCAGACGTCTCTCCTCGTAGCAGACGGCAGCTCAGTGTGTCTGAACCGTCAGTGATGCTGGCGGGTCTCCTGGGGAGGGATTCCTGCCTCAGCCCCGCCCCTGGGGTCCCGCACTCGAGGCTGAGCCCTCAGAGAGACAGCCTGCAGCTCAGGGAAGGCCCGAGGGGCACGGACACCCCCCAGAGCCCGGGCCTGGCCCTCGGCCATGACACGAACTCCGCTTGCTGACCGACTCCCAGCCGCCGTGGGAATCACCGCCCCGAGGGCCCCGTCTGCCGCTGAGCCGCTTTTTATTTGGATTCTCTGACCTTCACTCTGGACGCCAGTGAGGGTCCGACGGCCACGCGACGTTCAGTGGGTCAAACTCCAGCCTCGGACGGACCCACAGAGCAGCGGCTACTCGGGTCCAGGCGTGCTCGCTGGCATCTGCTCCTCACGGACTCGGTGCCTGCCTCCCCGCCCCGCCCCTGTCTAAGGCGCGTCACGCTGATTCCCGGGGGATTAGGCCTCCAGACAGCCCCGGCCCCGTTAGCAGAGGGAAACCGCCCTGAAGTTCCGTTTGTCACCTTGGCGTTCAAACCCTCGTGCCCTTGGGGGCCGGTCCCTGGGGCCAGCCGAGAGGGCGGGCAGAGGCCAGCGGGCAGCGGTTCTCACCCGGCACGGCCTGAGCGTGCATCCAGCAGAAACCCGGACACCAGGAGCAGGGAGGAGAGAGCTCGCCTGGGCTGGAATCGTGTGTCCCCAGGGGCTGGCTCTGAACGCCGGCCGGCCTGTCCCCGGGTGCTGAGGCCCCAAGGGCGGCCCCGTCTGTCGTCCTGGGCGAGGGGCCCAGCTCGCCGCGGGCTCCGGGGTCTGGGCGCTGGCTGGGAGGACAGCGAAGGCTCCCTCGGCGCCAGCCGTCACCGGGGTCGTTTCTCCCTGGCACAGGAGGGAGCGAGAGTCGGAGGAGCTCGGGGACCGGGACTGGGAAACCTTTGGCTCTGGGTAAGCCGCGTCCCTGTCTGTGCCCGGACCTTGGGGGCGCGGGGGGGGGGGGGGCTGTGCCGTCTGCGCCCGTGTGAATCCCCGTGTCCCGGCAGGCACACGCCCGCCCTGGGGGGGCAGAGAAAAGTGGGATTCCGGGCGCCGGGACCCTCTCACGCCCCCGAACACGCTTCCTCGTCTTTCTGCCAGGGAGAAATGGGCTCCCAAGGGCCTCACCCACCCCAAACACACATGTTGGGACACACCCGCCCTCCCCCGACTAGGAAACACACACCCAGGCGTGGAGCCGCGGCCGGCTCGGACCCGAGGCCGCTCAGCGCAGTCACGCGGGACGGTCACGCGAGCGGTGGAGCACTTGACCAGAGAGGGACGCAGGACCCAGCGCTCTTGCTCCAATCCTGCACACATGGTTTTCCGCCCAAGGCTTCCCGAATCGGCCCCCTCGGGCTTCGCGTAAGTTCTGCGGGACTTTTATTTCCGTGCTTATTTATTTTTCCCCCCGCTGAGGCGCCGTGTCTTACAGCGTCCCAAGACCACCCGACCCAGGTTGAATAACCGACTCACTCCGCTGGGGAGCACGGCTGAGGGCGAGGGGGCCCCTTCGCACACGCGTTTCTTCTTCCTCACCTGGAGGCCTCTCCCGGCTCTGACGTCCTCCCGAGAACCTTCCACGTGGGGATCCCACCCCTGCCCCCGTGGGCGCTCCTGCCCCAGGCGTCAACTCGCACAGAGGCACATCCTGAGGTGGGTCCACACTCAGGAACAGGCCCCCACCCGGGCCACTGGCCACCGGTGACCACTGGGTCGGCGGGATTACCTCGGGGCAGCTGATCTGCATTTCGCCCCTTCCGTCAAAATCAGGCGGAAAGTACGGCCCAGGGAAGAGAAAAAAAAAAGGGGGGGGGGGAAGCTATTGATTTAAAAAACCGCATTAACGCTCCAGAACAGCCAAAGATCCCAGACCACTTAAGGACTTTCAGCAACGTCGTCCCGTGCTCCGGGGACCCTGTAAAATCTCCGTCTTTAATACTAAAAGTGAATTTGAAAAATCGCTGTGGAGAGCGTGCGGGGCTGGTGCCATCCTCCGAGGCCGCGGAACCTTCTGGGCTTTGGGGGCCCGGCTGGACACACGTGGCTGGGCCGTGGCTTCCACACAAATGTGAAATAGAAATGAAATGAAGCTTTTGTTTAGCCGGAGCTCCGTGCGGGTTCCTGAGAGACGGCCCGGCCGAGCAAACGGGGTAGGAGGGGCGCTGCCGGAGACGCCTGGAGCCCAGCTCTGCGTGGCCGGGCCGTGCCGGCTCAAGCCGGTCCCCGAGGGGGGAAGGTGAGGCCGGGGAAACGGGCAACAGGGCAGCCTCGGTGCCCCTCACGTGAGGAGGCGTGTTGTGAGAGAGACCCTGGCTTGACTTTAGTGGTCAGTTTCCTGGACTTGCGCCCCTGCCAAGGAGGCTGCGGGTGGGCCGCGGGAGGGACCCTGGGGACTCTGGTGGAGGGTCGGGCGCTGAGCACTGTAGGACTGACGCCCGATTGTGAGCAGCTCTGTAACCGCATCTCACGGCGGCTCAACTGAGGATGAATCCAAAGGGCCCCCCGACTTCTCGGCCCAACTCCCCCGCCGGCGGGGAACACGCAGGAAAATGCTTCAGGGTTGGGACAGCGATGACTCGACTCCCCTCGTGAGGAGGGTCCGCCCCGAGGCCCTCCGCCCCCACCTGTCCGGGTGAGCCGGGGGGTGACTGAGTGCTCCAGGCGGGTGTTCCTGGCCACCCAACAGCTGATGCTCCAAAGTGACGCCATCGCCGCCGGCCGTGGCACCAGGTCCAGCAGGGCCGAAGGGCCCCTCGGGCGCGGGGCCACCGTCTACCCCGCCAGGCAGCGGGACGTGGTCTGGCTCCCCCTGTGGCCCCCCTCCAGGCCTGCTGGGGCCCAGCACCTCCGGGGAAGGTGCAGCCAGCCCCCTGGGGTCACGGGCCACAGTGCTGGTCAGCCGCCCTGCCCTGCACGGAGTGTCCACAGAGGGCTCTGGAGGGCCAGCGGCCTGGGGGCCTCCGCGGGACCTGGGGGTGGTGCTGAGTGTGGCTGAGCCAGGGGGCTCCCCTGGGGCCACTGAGTGTGGCCAAAGTGCAGGAGGGTCCTCGGCCCGTGGCTGTCCAGAACCAGGCCCAGAGGACGCAGAGACGGTGACAGGACAAGGACAGGGAGCCCCCGCCCGCCCCCCCCGCCCGCCCCCCCCCCGTCTCTGGGTCCTGCCCTCCCGGAAGCCTGGCACGACGCCTGCTGCTGACCTCATTCTCCGTGCCCACCGATCACGGCGAGGCTGTTCCCGGCTCGCGCCCGGCCAGCGGCTGCTCTTGCGTCCGTGGTTCGGGGTCGACACGTACCATGTCCATGGACACCTCCGCCCACTTGCAGACGTCCACTTCCGTCCACTGGAAACCCAGAGTCCTTTCAGCCAGGCTGGCCCCGAGCAGGAGGCAGGAACTGCAGGGCCCCTGCAGCGGAGAGGGGGGCGCAGAGAGGAGGCGAGGACCAGCTCAGGCGAAGAGCGACCCCGTGCTCGGGACTGACACCGGGCCCAGCGTGCAGAGGGGGCGTCTCGCAGCTACAGCCGTATTGGCTCGAGCTCAGCGCAGAGCAGGGGGTTCGAGGCCTGCTCCAGCCCTGCACCGGCGCCGGCCCGATGACTGTTACCCAAACCACACGGCTGCCGTCAGCTGGGGCAGGGGTGGCAACCGGGCTCCGTCCTGCAAGACGGACGCGCCCACGGCGGTGGGAATAACGAGTCAGTGCTGAGTCCTACCGCAAGGACAGATCTCAGCCAGGGAGGGAAGCGTCGGGCGGCCTCACAGCCCGCGGCCTCCGCCCTCGGACTCCGCGGCGTCTGGTTAGACTCTGCCGAGGAGCCCACGTCCGCGTCGGCAGCGCCGGGCGGATGGGAGAGTGATTGGCAGGTGCGCGAAGACGGGAGCCCGCCGGGGATTCGACTGGCCGCAGAGGCAATCTCATCTTAATGCAGTTAATATTGAATTCCGTGCGTGGGGTGCTGGGAACACGGATTTCGCACTTGGCTTTCATCCTCCCGACGGCCCTGCGAGGTTGTAAGAACGTCAAGGTACATTTTCGCGGAGGGGGGTGTGTGTGTGTGTGTGTGTGTGTGTGTGTGTGTCACACGCCGGCTTCAATAAGGGCATTTATCTAAACGCCCGGAGTTCTCGGAGAGGAGGGAAGGGGCGTAGCGAAACCACGGGCCGGGCCGGGAAGTCGGAGGGGTGAAGGAGGGCGGCCTGAGAGGGGGCCTGTCTCTCACCGCAAGCTTCGGGGGCCCCGCCGAGCTCCCCTCGCTGCCGTCACTTGTCTGCCAACGGGGGTCCCGCTCAGGGCCCGGGAGGCTGGGCTGGCATGCGCGTGCTGTGCCGCCTTTGAAGCCTCTTCCGGGCTGGCAGGCCCCCGCCCCCCCCCACCCCGTTCTCTCTCTCCCTGCTGGCCGGGCGCGGGGAAGCGAGAGGCCGGCCGGAGTGAGGCCGACCTGCGGGTGTGTGCGCCTGACAGCTCTGAGCACGTCCGTTTCGGCCGTTCACCGTGGTTTGGGGGCCACACCCAGTGCTCGGGGCTGACTCCCCACCCCACGCTCGGGGCTCAGGGCCCCCACGGTGTTGCGGGGACGGCAGTGGGGTCCGCCTCGCGCAGGGCGGGTGCCTTCACTCCCTCGGCCCTCGGTCAGGTGACGGGCAGGTTGGAGCAAGGCCTCACTCCTGAGTCTCTGCCTTAGTCCTGGGCACAGACCCAGGGCCCATGTCCACTGTGCCCGCCCTCCCTCCCCCTCCCTCTCTCTGTCTGTTCCTCCCTCCTTCCTTCCCTCCCTCCCTCCCTCCCTCTCTCTGTCTGTCCCTCCCTCACTCCCTCTCTCACTCCCTTCCTCCTTCCTTCCCTCCCTCCCTCCCTCCTTCCCTCTCCTTCCCTCTCTCTCTCCCTCTCTGTCTTTCCCTCCCTCTCTCTCTCCCTCACTCCCTCTCTCCCTCTCTCTTTTCCTCTTTCTCTCCCTCTCTCTCCCTCCCTCCCTCCCTCTCTATCTCTCTTTTTCTCTCTCTCTCTCCCTCTCCCCATCCCTCTCTCCCCCACCCTCTCCCCCCTCAGCCCTAACTGCTTCTCAGTTCCAAAGCCCCCGGGGTGGGCAGCTCCACTCAAGCAGGGCCAGGAGGGAAGCGGGCCCGAGGGATCTGTTTGTCCGTCTCTAATGTAATTAGCTGCTCGGGAGGTTGGCTGGGACCAGCGGCAGGGAGGAAGGAAGAGGAGGTTCAAAGGGCCACACGCACGTCACGTGACCTCACGGTTCCCTTGAAGAGCAGCATAAATAAACACCGGCTGGGACGGAAAACGGGCCGGACCTCCCAGATCAGGTCAGGGCTAACAGATGCCGGCTTTGCTGCCCCTAATATCAGAAGCGAGAGTGACTTTGTCCCCACCTGCCCCCCCAGAGCCAAGCCTGTGTCCTGCACTCAGGAGGGAAGGCCCAAGACGCCCCCAGCCTCCAGCCGCAGGGACCCCCACAGTGCTCAGCTGCCTGAGCTCTCGGGGACCACGAGGGTGCCCACCGCCCCCAGCCCTACCACGAGGGCGCCCACCGCCCCCAGCCCCACCACGAGGGCGCCCACCGCCCCCAGCCCCACCACGAGGGCGCCCACCGCCCCCAGCCCCACCACGAGGGTGCCCACCGCCCCCAGCCCTACCACGAGGGCGCCCACCGCCCCCAGCCCCACCACGAGGGCGCCCACCGCCCCCAGCCCTACCACGAGGGTGCCCACCGCCCCCAGCCCTACCACGAGGACGCCCACTGCCCCCAGCCCCACCACGAGGGTGCCCACCGCCCCCAGCCCCACCACGAGGGCGCCTACCGCCCCCAGCCCTACCACGAGGGCGCCCACCGCCCCCAGCCCCACCACGAGGGTGCCCACCGCCCCCAGCCCTACCATGAGGACACCACCCGCCCCAGCTGCAGGGCCCACGCCAGCCTCCAAACAGCGTGTCCTGAGGTGACTCGTCCCCGGGTCCTGCTGTGGAGGCCGTCTCAGCACAGAGCCCGGCCTCGTCCCCGGAAAGGCGCCCTGTGTTCCGGTAAAGCTGGTGTTTCCGGACCCGAAGGAGCCTGGTTCACATCCCACCTGGTGTCTTCACCCCGTTAGTGTTCCCAACTCTCTCTTAAAAGAATTTTTTTTAAAAAAAGATCTTCCTGGTGACCCCAAAGCCCCGCGCTTGTGGCTCTGGGCACAGGACGGGTCTGCAGGGGCGAAGGCCCTGCTCCCCCGTCTGCTCACACAGCCGACCTCTCGCTCAGACTCCCCCTCCCCGAGGTCCTGGGAAACCCGAAACATGGAGGGTTCCCGGTCTGGGACAGATATTTCTAATTGTCGTTAGTTAATGATGCCGTGGCTTTTAACCATCGCCCACTGGGGGGGGAGGCGTAATTACAAACATTCTGAGTCTCGATTGCACGGAGAGATTCTTTTTTTTTTTAAAAAAAAAGACGTCATTAGCATGAATAAACACTCAAAGAAACCAACGTAATTCTCTCTTACCCTACATTTAACATGAGACAATTTTTTTCTTGAAAAGGAGACATTTTCTTTAAAACATTAGTCTGAATAAATGTTTGGGGTAAGTTTCCCTTAAATTATTCCCTTAAATTATTTAAATAATTGTTGTGGGCAAGTGGGTGTGGAAATGATTACCATGGTAACACGTGATTCATAGCGTGGATGTTGCAAAGATCTTCAATACTAATATGTTATTCTTTCCGTATGGGGCCTAACCTTCCAGACGGAGGGAAAAATATCTATAAAAGAGGTAATGGGGGAAACATATGTTCACACACCTTGCTTTGTGTAGGAATTCATTAGAGAAAAAGAAATATAACCAAACGAGGTCAGCCTGGCTAGAGCTCATTAGTATTCGCCGGGTTACCATCAATCAAAAGAGGGGAATATTTGAATATTGAGGCTGGCAGTTTTAATGCTACAAAATAGACATTTAATGGGAAAAACACTGGTTGCTAATGTTTCCAATCAGTGTAACTTTACCCTGGATCTTTGCGGGTCCAAACACAACTGCTTTAATTGCAGCCTGTGCCCTTCAGACCACAAAACCAGAGGCAACAACACGATTGATTTACAAGTTCTTCTGTGGCACGTCGAGTCCTTTTCCCGCCTCCCGCACTCCCCCCGCCCTCCCCCCTGCTTTCGAGTCTTCCCCCTTAAGCACACCCCCGCCCCAGCCGCCCCTCTCGGTGTGTGCAGGGGTACCTGCCCTCCGCTTACCGCCCCATTAAAGCCCGTCTCGTCTCGCTTGCTGGGCCGGAGGCTGCGCCTCGCTTGGGTGCGAACACTTGTTCCTCAGATCACAGGAGGGGCCGCGCAGAGGGACCCCTGGGCGGGCAGGAGCACTAGACTGCGTGTTGGTTTCTTCCGCTTATTTCTGTCCTACCGTGTTTTTCATACTGAGCATCTTGGAGAAACAAAGACTGAGGCGAGAAACTCCAACACCGCCCCCCCCCCCCCGGGAAAGCAGGGCCAGAACAGGAGCCTTTCCCCCGGGGGGGGGGGGGAGGACAGCCCCAGCGGCAGGGCCGCGTCCGAGAGAGGGTTTGCTGCTCGAAGAGCCGGTCCTGGAGGGAGGGAGAAGCGAGGGACCTGCCGAGCCCCCGGCAGCTGCCGCCTTGAGTTTGAACCGTTTCAGAGCCTTGGGCCTGGCCTTGCTTACCTGGACTCGGATAAGCACCTAGCCCTGTTCTCTGCACCCGCAGGACCCAGACCCAGTACCCCAGGCGACGCCTCCCCCGGCAGACCCTGTTGGTGCTCATTTGCTCTGAGGAGGTGAGAGGGAGGAGGCTCTCCTGGGCTGCAGGCTCTGTGGGACCAGCACCCCCCCCCCCGCCCACCCTGCGCCCGGGCTCCTGCCCCACCCCCGGTGCCAGAAGCCCCTCCAGGGGCTCCGTGGGTGTGTCCACGTCTGCGCTTCCGTGTTTACCTGCATTTCCTGCCACGTGCACGGAAAAACACCTCTTTTATTTATGTATATTTTTGCACCTTGTGTTGTTCCGTGCATTTGCTGTGCTTTACACGCACTTTCCGTGTTTCTCCCGGGTACAAGATTTCCTGCTCTTTGCCCGGGTGCAGGCAGAAGCCCACGGCCTTCCTGGGCGGAGGCGAGGCGTCAAAGCGCGAGCAGGAGGGAGACACGGCCCGACGGGCCGGGCCAACAGTCTGCAAGGGTCCTGCCCGGGCAGCCCAGGCCCAGTGCTCTGAGCACTCCCCCTCCCTGGCAAGAGTCCAGGTAACGAACAAACACCCACTGCGGGACTCTGGCCTGTGGTGGCCAAGGAGGAGGGCGCGGAGCAGCTGCAGACCCCGTGAGTGCGGCGGCCGGGCCCCTCCGCCTGTCCGGTGCCACCCAGAACCGTCCTGTTGTGAGTGTGTAAACGCCGTCAACGGCGGACTCCTTCCATTTACGGAGGGTTAGTGGAGGCTGTTCCATGGCGGTGCTGGTGGGTGAGGGTCCG
Source organism: Sorex araneus (assembly GCF_027595985.1). NCBI lineage: Eukaryota > Metazoa > Chordata > Mammalia > Eulipotyphla > Soricidae > Sorex > Sorex araneus. The sequence continues at coordinate 1,216,790 of NC_073303.1, forward strand.
GCTCTCACTGTCCGAGGGAAGAGGCAGAGGTGAGCCTCCTCCCTCAGGCTCCCCCGGGAGCTGCCCCCACAATGCACCACCCAGAGGCGTCTCTGGGGAGGGGGCCCAGGTCCCGGCCGCAGCAGAGAGAAGGAGCCCCCCCCGTCGGGGTCTCGGGGCTCGGGAGGCCCCGCCCGCTCCCCTCCCCCGCCCGGTGGCTCTGAGGGTCCCTGCGCTCCTCGCTGCCCGTTTCCGCTTTGCGGCCCAGGGAGTGTCGTGACGACGTTGTGTTTCTCGTGTGGTTTTATTTCCGACCCTGATTCTTGCGCGGGGAGAATGTTCCGTCTGCTCGTCCCCAACGTGCTTTTCCGACCCTGATTCTTGCGCGGGGAGAATGTTCCGTCTGCTCGTCCCCAACGTGCTTTTTGTTTTGTTTTGTTTTCTGGGTCACACTCAGCGTTGCTAGGGATGATTCCCGCCTCTGCACTCAGGAATCACTCCTGGCGGTGCTCGGGGGACCCTGTGGGATGCTGGGAATCGAACCCAGGTCGGCCACGTGCGAGGCAAACGCCCTCCCCGCTGTGCCATCGCTCCGGCCCCCAAAGTGCTTTTTGAGACCAAGGAAACGACTGCGATTTCCCCAGTTTTGTGCAGGGACCAGTGGGACGCGGATTACGAGAGCAGCCATCTAGTTTCCAAGATGTTTCTAAGACAACCCACCCTTGATGAGTCACGCTGGTCTGATTTTCCCTTCTTCCACGGACCGATCTTAGAGATCATGTTAGTCCATTTCAAAGACGGACCCGATCCTGCAAACCCTAAATAAATTCCACATGGTCTTGCCCAACCCTCCCACCAAAACCGGCACATTTTTATCCTCCTCATTTGCACCCTACTGTTAGATCATCTGCTGAGTTTTCTTTTGAAATGTTGTCACTTCATTCCCCAGAGGTATAGTTTCCAACTGGGTCTTCTGTTTTGTCTGGGGGGGTCACTCCAGAGGCCGTGGGTGACAGGCACTCGGCCCGCTGAGCTCTGCCCGGGCCGTGGCTGGTTCTTCCATCCTTCCTCTTTCTCGATGAGTTTGTCGCTTCACGGTAATGCGGTTGGTGGTTGGAGTTAAGTTCATTTCCCTCAAGTCTCTCGGCGATGGGGCGAAGGCGGAGTCTGAGTCTGGCAGGCGTGAGGCCCAGGGAAGGGCCCTGGGGGTAAACAGGGAGAGCCAGGCAGGACCCCCACTGGCCATGACTGTCCAGTGTGGCTGAGACCGGCCACCGGGAGGGGGTGGACTTTGTGGCCATATAGAAGCTGCAGCAGGGGCACTGCCATGCTTTGAAGTCGCCGCATCGAGGGCAAGTCCTTCATCCCTCGGTGCGGGGGCCGGAGGGGCCAGTGGGTGCGATCTACACGCGGTGCGTGGGGGGCAGAGAGCCATTGGCAGGGGGTGTCGGGATCTCTGAATGAGCAACCACCCATCAAGGCGTGGCCCTGTGGACTCCAATCCTTGCAGACATCACGTCTGCATGCAGAGCAGAGCACTGGTCAGGAGCACTGACCAGGAGCACCGACCAGGAGCACCGACCAATGACAGGCTCAGGGGTCAGGCTGGGGCCTATGGCGCATCCCAGCTGAATGCCGGAGGAAAGAGAAGAGAAGTGAGCTCAGGCCTCTCCTTCTCCTCCTCCTGTTCGTGACGTCTTTTCCGTGGGGTGCTTCTGCTCGCAGACCCCAGGAGAAAGCAGGGGTGGAGACGGGGGAGCCCAGCAGAGCACTCCGAGCGAGCAAGCTCGAGAGTGGGCTTCGGGGTCTTGCAAGCCTACGAGGGCGTCGCGGTGGTGTAAATTCCGCAGTTCTCTTTATTCTATGAAATAGAAAATGATCAGGCCTGCGTGTAATGTATTGTGCAGGTTTAATAGGATTGCGCCTTGCCGAGACTCGGTAACAAATATACGCAATAGAAAACCGCTGACACAATGGGAAACTGCTAGTTCAACACAAATGCTTTCTGTAAATAAATCTGGCGTAATTTCCCTATACATCTCGACTCCTGCCCGCGCCTCACAGGCCAGCAGCTCGCGGCTCCGGGCCGCCCGGGCCTCCGCAGCTGGCCACCCCGTGCAGCTGGCCACCCCGGGCAGCTGGCCACCCCATGCAGCTGGCCACCCCGGGCAGACAGCAGGTTCACGGAGGGCGTGGAGGTACGCACAGACTCGTGGGCGGGGGGTGTCGTCCCAAAGCCACTGCCAGGCGCCCGCAGGTGCCCCAAGGCGGGTGGTGACGGCCGGGTCCCCTCTGGGGACTGCGACCGGGTAGGCCAGCGGCTTTTCTCATCCTTCCTCCCACCACGGGCCTCTCCCACCCGCGCCTCCTTCCTCCGGCCCCTCTGGCCCCCTGGTGAAGCCCCGATCTTGCGCCTTGACGCGGAGTTTGCCTGAGGGTCACTCAGAGCACCTGGCCTGGACAGCCCAGAGGAGGGAGTGCTGGCGTGGGGAGCAGGTGTCCGCTGGACACGCTCGTGCCTGGGCCCTCCCTGGACAGGCGTTTCTGGCTGGAACCCGGCAAGCAGCGGGAAGCAGGAAGGGGAGTGGAGCAACCCCTCGCCCCGGGTTTCCACCCTGCACCAGCCTGACAGCCTGGCCCCACGCAGCAGCCCTCGGAGCCCGTACCCACGGCCCCGGGACCGTGCACGTACCCTCTGCCCAACACGACCCACCACACCCCAAATCGGGCATCCAGTCGTGGACACCCTCTGCCCCACGCAGAAAGCCCCGGGCCCAGCGTCCACCAGCCCAGAGGCCGTAGCAGAAGCTGCAGCTTCGCCCTCTCGGCCCCGGGGCTCCAGCCCTGCTCTGAGCTGGGCCGTGCCTGGACAGCGGCCAGGGCAGCGTCCCTGCCGCTGTCTAGTCGGGACCCGCTGCCCGGGGCCAAAGGCTGCTTGGGAGACGCCACTGCCGCCCCCCCCCCCGGTCCCTGCTGGGACCCTCCTCTGTCCCCACCTCTCCTCCCCCCGGTCAGCGCCAGCCACACCTTCGACCCGGCACTGCTCATCCTCGGAGCCAAATCACTGTGGCCCCTTCCTTGTCCCTTGCACCGTTTCCGATTCCCTCCTTGGCGCAGAATAAATGGCGTTGTGGGGTCACAGGTGCCAGGGGTCCGTGAAGGCCGGAGAGGCGGTATCTGCAGCAGGGGGCCGGGGTCCCTCGACTTTGCCCTCTGTGAACCCCTCCCCCACCCACACTCACATCCCTTCCTCCGGTGAGCACTGATTGGTGCAGAAACACATCAAAGCCCTTTTTGTCTCCTTTCGCGTGTCTGTCCGTCGGTCCGTCTGTCTGGTTTCTCTCCTCTCTAACACACACGTGAGACCAGATGGTGTCCGTCTTGCCCCATCTGTCTTATGTCACTAAGCAGAATCCCCCCAGGCCCACCCAGGGTATAGCAGAGGCAGGATTCATTTTTCCTGGCTGAGTAGTATTCCACGGTGCTTGTTCACACGCCTTTACCCAGGGTCCGAGGATGCGCCTGACTCCTGGCCGGGGTGAATCAGCTCCCACTCCAATGGCCTGTGGCTGAACGTGCTTCACGGGCAGTGCAGCTCAAGGACAGACGCCTGCCTCAGACCAGCCACCTCACAGCTGCCCCGGGGACGGGATGATCACAGAGCGCTCCCGACACCTGGGAAATCCCCCCGCTGTCCACTCCCAGGCGCCCCTGCCCTGTCTCCACCCGCCCCGGCTTTGCTCTGTGCACACTCAGCTGCGGTCCTGGGGTTTCTAAGGAAACGGCGGCGGCTCAGCTCGGTTTGAGACGAGACTTTCCACCCAACACGGCCCCCAGGGGCCGCCGCCCGCTCCTGCCCGTGGCCGACTCGTCCTCTGCAGACACCCCGGGGAGTGCAGGGCGCACCACGGAGCACTCGGCTCGTCTGCTCCCGGGCCGGAAGCCCCCGGCGAGGGCTTGTGGGGGCCGGGCCCGTCCTTAGCCGCGCACAGACGCCAGCCCCGGAGCCGATGCCAACAGCGTCCTAGGAGGCGTCTGTGCTCTGCAGGAAGACGCGGCGCGTGAACCCGGTCAGCTGGGGCCTGACCTCCGTGCGTGTTCGGGACAGACTCCTGCCCGGCTTGTCCGGGACGGCTGTCTGCGGCCCTCCCGCCCGCCCTCCTGGTCCCGTCCTTCGATCTCGGGCCTCCGTCACACAGCACCCAGGGACGCCCCTCGGAGGGCGCTGTCGGGCCCCCTCCACACACGCCGACTCCGCATCTCCCGTCCCTCGGTGGCGGTGGCCGTTTCTCTGGCTCTCCGGGCAGAGCCCCTCTCCCCGCTGCCCCACCCCGCGGGCCCGAGACCTGCAGGAAGGCCCCCCCAGCCCCCCCGCTAAGTCTCTTCTTCCCCGGGTGGGCGTCTGGGCGGGCAACGCTTCAGTCCCGGGCGTGGCCACACCCTCCAGTAACTTTCAACATCTTGGTCAAAAGCGTTTCCCTCCTGCCGACTCCTCACGGGTTGTGGCAGGGAAAAGCAACTCAACGCAACACTGAAGTTACCCGCACGCCCTCTGGAAGGACCCAGCTCGGAAGGCCCCAGAGCGGCTCCTCGGGGAGGGGCGGGGCACGGGCCCTGCAGTGGCCTCAGGCCACCAACGGCCTTCACTGGGCCAGCTCCCGGCTGTGACTCCTTGGCCAGGGCCTGCCGGAGTAACACCCCAAAGGGCAGGAGCCCCGGGCTCTGTGTCCACGCACTGACCTCCCTCTCACCCAGGACGTCGGCCTCAGAGCAAATCGCGGGAAAGGTGCCCCTCCCCCGGCACACACACACACACACACACACACACACACACACACACACACACACATGCACGCACACGCACGCACATGCACACACATGCACATGCCACTTTGTGTTTGCCTGAATCACAGTGCCTCTTGCAGCCTGGGGTGGGGGCAGCAGGGAGGCCGCCCCCTGCTGACTCTGCGTCTCCGTCTGCTTCATCGACCAGCAAAGCCCACCCTGGGGTCAGGGGCACGCGCTGATCCTGATGAAACTCGCCGTGCTCTGGCCGATGGACAGACGCCAGCCACAGCGCCTGCGGGGTGGGGGGGGGGACCCCAGGGGGCTCAGAGGGAGCCTGGCTCTGCTCGGGGAACCCTATTCGGTGCTCGGGATGGGACTGGGGCCGGCTGGGGCCCCGCAGGAGCCTGACCCCGTCCTCCCCTCCCCCCGTCCCACACTCAGCCCCTTCCAGTGACGGCCGTGTTCACGAGGTGCCACGGCGTGTGAGGGCGACGCACGGTGCTCCCAGGCCCGGCCGGGCCGAGCCAAAGGCGGCGGCTCTGCGCAGGCTGAGAGAGGCCCGGGGAGTTGGCGCGGGCGGGGGGGGCCCATTTGGGTGTTGAGTCTGGGGGTCAGCATCCAGTGGTGCTCGGGGCTGCGTCTGTCGTGCCCGGGGTCACTCCTGGAGGGGCTGGGGGGGGGTCATAGGCAATGCCGGGGTGGAGCCAGGGCTGCCCCCGCAGGGCCGGCCCCTGAGGGAGAGCTCAGGGGACAGGCCACAGCCCCCGGGCACCTCGCCCCGCCCCAGCCCCGTCCTGGGCACCAATGGATGAGACTCGGACCCCCGCCCAAGAAAACCAAATGAAAGCAAAAATGAGCAGAATGCCCTCGGCCTGGGAGGTACGTCACTCAGGTGCCGTAGGGACTCGGGTGTGTTTAAAGAAATGGCACGTGGAGGCTGGAGCGACAGCACAGCGGGGAGGGCGCTTGCCTTTGGTTCGATTCCCAGCACCCCATAGGGTCCCCCGAGCACCGACAGGGGTAATTCCTGAGTGCAGAGCCAGGAGTAACCCCCGTGCATCGCCGGGTGTGACCCAAAAAGAAAACAATTAAAAGGAATGGCATTTCTCTAATGGTGCGACATAGTGATGCTGAAATCATAAATGCATTTATACATATAAACACACACACACACTCACGTATACTCAAACAGGGCCGGAGTGATAGTACAGCTTCCACGCGCTTGCCTGCACGCGGCCGACCTGGGCTCCGTCCCTGGGTTTGGCAGCTGTGATCCCTGAACACGAAGCCGGGAATAAGCTCCAAGCACCCACGGCCCAAACCAACAAGCCAACGACCAGAAACCCAGATAAATGAGTTCAGGGTGTGTGAGGGAACAGAATTGCTGTGTGATCTGTATGAGCTTCTCTGATGAAAAGGCTCAGTCCTGCTAGTTTAGAAGAGAAATATCAGTGTTTCTGGAGAGACGTTCCTGCTCCCCAGTACTTAGCCCGCATTTCTCCCCGACTCTGTTCTTCGAACTCTGCCTCACTCAACAGCTTTTCAGCCAGAGACTACAGCACTATAGCACTGTCATCCCGCTGCTCATCGATTTGCTCGAGCGGGCACCAGTAATGTCTCCATTCTGAGACTTGTTGTTGCTGTTTTTGCCATATTGAATACGCCACGGGGAGCTTGCCAGGCTCTGCTGTGCAGACGGGATACTCTCGGTAGCTTGCTGGGCTCTCCGAGGGGGACGGAGGGTTATAAAATATAAATTATAAATTATAACATAGTATGAGTTCAAAGTTTGCCATTATATCATCAGCAAAATAGCTGTGACTATTGGTCAAAATGATTAATGCATGTGTAGCTTAATGATATTCATTAGTCCAAAGACACTTTGCCACTCTTAAAATTTTTCCAAATATTACACTGAGGGATGATTTTTCTTGGGATGTTCAAGTCCTGTTAAGGAGTGTTTCTGCGGCACGCCGAGGGTCCTGGTCATTTTACGCCCTTATATTCCGGAATACATAAGGAGAGTCCGAATAAAAAAGATTTGCTCATGAAACCAATAAACCGTCTTTCGCTGAACTAGCCATGTGGTTGATAACTTTTTCAGCCTTCTAGCAAACTGACTTGCTAAATTGACTTTCAAAATTTTGAATGTTTTTTTTTTTCCAAATTCCCCCTGCAGGGGGGAAAAATGTTGCACAATGAAAATCAAACAGCACAGAATTGCAAAGGCAGCTAATGGAACGGGGACCGGCACTGCACAGCAAGGGTTAATCTCCAAAACCCAAGTCAGAACTCACACAAACTCCCCAACAAACAACCCAATTAAAAAATGGGCAGAGGATCGGAATAGAAATTTCTCCGCCGAAGACTTGCAGATGGCCAACAGGCCCGTGGAAAATCCGAGGGCCGGGGGAGACGCCAATCAAAGGCGCGGGGAGCCCTCCCTCCCCCGGGGAAGGAGCCTGTCGGAGAGATGGGGAGCAGCCGAGAGGAGGAGGACTCGGACCAAAACGGGATTCTGTGCACAGTGGGTGGGAACGGAGCTGGCGTGGGTGTGACGAAGAATCAGCAGAGAGCTGCCCCCGAAACTAAATTAGGGGCGTCACGAAACTAAATTAGGGGCATCACATGACTCGGGGGTCGGTCCCTGGAGACCGCCCGCAGGGCACAGACGTGCCCACTGGAAGGGACCCTTGCACCCAGCCTCACAGCAGCTTCCTTCTCAGGAGCCCCACAGGGTCGGCACAGCTGCCCGTCCACAGGGGTGGGGGCCGGGGTCTCCGCAGGGAAGGGGCGAGGAGCACCGGAGCAGAGACAGTTAGACCCGGGGACTCTGTGTGGGCCGAGGACACGGAGGGGCAGAGGCTTCCTGGCAGGTAGAGGGAAGGTTCCGGAACCCTGGGGGTGGGCACCAGGAAACGCCTCCCCCCGTGTAGACGCGCTTCCGGAATGGCACGTGAGTGCCCAGCGTGGAAAGGGTAGCGGCGCTGGAGGTGGGAAATTTGAGACACTTCACAGCCACGGCCAGGCGTGGGGAACTAGACTGACCTGCTGTGGGTAGTTTTTAAATCACTCCGGGCTGGAGCGATGGCACGGCGGGGAGGGCGTTTGCCTTGCACGAGGCCGACCAGAGTTCCATCCCCGGCATCCCACAGGGTCCCCCAAGTGCCACCAGGAGTCATTCCTGAGCACAGAGCCAGGAGTCATTCCTGAGCACAGAGCCAGGAGTCATTCCTGAGCACAGAGCCAGGAATCATTCCTGAGCACAGAGCCAGGAGTCAGCCCTGAGCAACGCTGGGTATGGCCCCAAAAGCAATATATATACATATATATATATATATAATTACTCTCCAGAGCTGGTGACAAGGGTCATGGATCCGAGCATGAGGCGGGTCACTTGGGAACTTGAGAGGGATGAACTGGGAGAATAAGCCGCTGTCCGCGGCTCTGTCTGTCCTGCGAGTCTGTCCGTCCGTGCCCACCAGGCGTCTGTGGGGGGCGGCTCTGCCCGGGCTGGTTCCCCACCACGCGGCCTCTGGGGCTCGCCGCCCTGCCCCGGCCCCCAGGCTGGGTCCCTCCTCCCCTCCCTGCCGCCCTCCTGCGTGTCAGAGGCGCCGCGGGCTCCCAGCATCCCGGGAGAAGGTCCGTGCCGCCCATCCGCTGCCCAGGCCGCGGCCGTTTCTCCACAGCTGCCCCGGGTGCGACGGGAAGCTCCCGCCTCCTTCGGGAAGCGAAGGCTCGCAGGGCCCGGGAGAAGCTTCCCTGCACCCGCGCCCTCGCCTCTTCCAACGTGCTCCAAGGCCACGGCTCCGGGGCTGTGAAACTCCCTCCCGCTCTCTGCTCCGGGGCCGTGCGGGGGCCCGTGGCCCTCCCTCCCCCGCCTGTCCGCCAGCGGGGTGCCCGGGCGAGGGGCGTTGGCCCGGCAGGGGCGACGCCCGCTGGAACACGCCGACTCCACTGGCTCAGACTGGAGAGAATCGCTCCTTTGAGGGTGCTCTCGTAAACGGCCTCCAGTCGGGGAAGAGGGGGCGGAGGCTGAGAGCCCGGGGCCCCTTCCAGCCCGAGCCAGGTCCTCCGGCCCACAGTGCTCGGCTGGATGCATCCTGAGGCCGAGGGCTGCGGGCCGGGCTGGGAAGCGGCTTCTTTGTTTATTTTCCCTGCGGAGTCCCCCAGGCTGAGGCTCGGCAGCCTCGTGCTCGGCTCCGCAGCCCCGAGAGAGGCGGGGGTTGGGGTAGGGGCGGTGGGGGAGCCCGTGTCCCCGTCCCCACTCGCCCGGAGAGCAGAGGCAGAGACTCGCCGGGGCTGGCAGAAGCGAGAGTTGCACGTTCCCCGTGTCTCCAACGGATGGCGCCATATAGGACGTCCGGTTGGGGGGCGCACGGCGGCCAGGGGGTCACTCTGTCACTCGGGGCTCTGTAGAAAGTGGGCTGCGGGAGCCGTCACCGCGAGGAAACGGGGAGAGGCCCATTTGGGTCTCTGGGAAACGCGCCGGCGGGCGGCGGGCGCATCCATCCCACTCCTGCCGTCACGCGGGCTTCCCCGCGGTTATGCAGGGGCCGCTGCAGGAGCTTATTTCCCCCTTGACGAAAATGGGCCATTTTTCCCGGTTTTGGAAATCTGGAACACAGATCATTAGAGGACTTTTGGCAGCTAATTTGAACACCAGCGACTCAACTTGGAAAAGGAATATTTTTTCTGCCCTAAAGAATCTCCGAGTTCTCCGGCTCCAGTAATTGAAAAATCCCAAAACACAGGCTCACCAGAGATGCGCATTACTGCGGGAGCCTCACAAATTGTGAAGTATTCAATTTACATCCCCACCTCCTCGGGGCGCTTGTGAAGAATTTATATCTCCAGGAACCTTTGAACTAACAGAAGATAACATTTCACAGTTAAGCCTGCTTTCGGAAAAGTTTTTAACTCTCCTCTTCCCTTCCATAAAAGACGTTCTCCTTCCCTGGCACTTACAGCCCCCGAGATGCCCAAGAAGAAAATGGTACCGAGAAAAAAAAAAAGCCAAGAAAAACAGAAACATTTTTCCTAAAGAGAACCAGGTGTATTTAATTCTAACCTGCTGTGGCATCCTTTAAATTGTTTCAAATAACATAAAGTTTTCAGATTGCACCTCTAACTTAAGAAAAATGATAAAGATGTTCGTTTTCTTTTTTCTTTTTCTTTCTGCTCCAGGTTCTGACCGACATGCTTTCTCTTTTGTCGTTGGAACTTAGAAGCGACACGCGGCATTATATTAGATTTGGGTCTACACACCTCTCGACATGTACACGTTGTACAATGATCTCCACAATAAATCTCGGGGACTGTCACTCCCTCACGGAGCGAGGACTTTTTTCTCGTCACAAGAGCTTTTACGGTGCCGTCTCTTAGCGGCTTTTAGCTGTACGGCCTCGGGTGCGGACAGATCAGCGTCTGCACGTGACCACTGGACCGTTTCTCTCAGAGCCGACACCCCTCTCCTGCCAGCCACCCCTCGCCCCTGCTTTTCGATTTATAGAAATTTCAGGTATCCTTGAGATATTTAAGGACACTTAACCCAAAAGACGTTCAGTGAAACATCAGGTGAATATTTACATGAACACGGGCCCTGCCCAGAACACCCGGGTCCTCGGCCACTGGGCCTGGACAATGCATTTAGTTGTTTAAAATGTGGCTTTTCAGCACTTGGTTTTGCCTCTTCACTTTCGGACTCTGGTAAGTAAAGTTCAGAGACATTTCTATGGAATAAACTGGACTCTCTATTCCAGGTAGAGATGAATCTTTTCCACTGGCATCTTAATAAAACAAAACAAAACAAAAGGCTTCTTGTAATGACTCATCATTTGGTGCCTGTGCCTCCCACGAATCTTAGCATCTGACTTGAAAATTAGAAACAATCTTATTAATCCCTTTCTCAATTTTTTAATTAGCACTTTCATGATCGGGACCCGAAGAGTAAGCGAACATTCGAATGCAATCATTTGGAAAGCAGAGGATTATTTTTCCTTAGGTTAGAAATTGATCAATGTTCCCGTGAACTAATAACCTCAAAATCAACAATCTCATAAAACTGGTTTATTCAGTCCAGGAAATTGGGCTATCCATCACGCCTGATTTGCTCGTGTTTCCCTTTGCAAATAAGTGAGTTGGAAACTTTAAAGCCAATAAGATAACACTCCTCGCAAATCCAGCAGAGAGCGCCCGATAAACCAAGATGCCACTGGCATCAGCTACAATTTTTTTTTTAAATCTGTCACGTTTCCAATTATTTCAACAGAGTTTTGTTTCCCAATTTGCCTCTCTGCCCCCTGTTTCTCCAAACCAAATCATCGGGTCTTAAATCAGAGCAGACGCGCCGTCCCGGGCGGAGGCCGGCGGGGGCGCCAGATGTTCCACGTGCCCCTCCCCGCTCCGTGCCAGCCCCTGTGCTCCCCACGCTGCTCGTGGCTCGTCAGGAATGGAAATGTGCTTTGATAGATAAGGCCCCGTGCTCTCCGCCGGCTGGGCGGGAGCGTCCCGTGGAGCCGGGGTGCCCGGTGGGCCTACCCGGGGCGAGCACCGCGCCCAGGCCCCAGCTGTGAGCGTCGCTCACACGCCAAGACCCCTGAAAGACCCTCGATCCACCCGTTTTCCTTAAAGAAAAAAACCAGTGCAGGCGCGCCTCAGTCGAGACAGATGTGCACCCCCCACCACACACCCAGCTCGGGGCTGGGGCCAGAGCCCGGGGCCTGGGCACAGGAAGGTCTGCAGAGCCCAGACCCAGCTGTGGACACCCGAGACGCACAGAGTGTGTGTGTGCGCACATGTGTGTGTATGTATGGGTCTGTGTGTGAGTGTGTGTGCTTGTGAGTGTAACTGTGTGTGAGGGTGTGTGCATGCGTACATGTGTGTTTGTGCATGCGTGTATGTGTGTGTGCGCTTATGTGTATGCATGTGTGTATGCGTATATGAGTGTGTGCACGCGTGTGTCTGTGCATGTGCGTGTGCATGCATGTGTGTAAGAGTGTGTGTGCACGTGTGCATGTCTGTGTGTGTGAGTGCGTGTAAGAGTGTGAGTTTGTATGAGAGTATGTGTGTGCACACATGTGTGTATGTGTGTGTGCGTGCATGCATGCATATGCGTATGATGTGTGTGAGTGTGTGAGCATGTGTGTGAGTTTGTATATGTGTGAGTGCACGTGCGCATGTTTGCATGTGTGTGAATGTGTGCATATGTGTGTATGAGTGTGTGTATGTGTGTGAGTGTGTATATGTGTGCATGTGAATGTGTGAGTACATGTGTGCATGTGTGTGCATGCATGTGTGTGAGTGTGCATATGTGTGAGTGTATGAGTGTGTGTATGTATGTGTGAGCATGTATGTGTGCATGTGCATGTGTGTCTGTGTGAGTGTGTGTCTGTGTGAGTGTGTGCGTGTGTGTCTTTGATACGCCGTGCAGGGCTAACCCTTGCAGGGCACACTTGCCCCTCTGGGCTCAGGGACAGGAAGGGGCCGGCTCACACGTGGCTCCTGGGCGCGGGTCCAGCCGACACAGCCTCCTCCCGAGTCAGGGCCTCTCTGCGGGGCGTCCGCAGACACTTTGGCCACAGTGGCCGGTGGAAGGGCCACTGGGGGGCAGAGGTGCTGCTGGCCACCAGGGCCGGGCCCGGCCCCCGCAGGGGCCACAGCGTGGGGAGACCAGCACAGGTGGCCGGGGGCCTGGCACTGCCCGGCGTCCTCTCAGCACCCGCGTCCCTGGGGGGGACGAATACGGACCCGCAGGGCTCCCAGCCTCGCCCAGCTCGACGCAGGGCTGCGGTTTGCAGGGGCTGCAAACTGCTGAGATGTTTCCTCTCTCGCACGTGATGACTTACAGGCCCCCTGGAGCCCAGATTAAACCCTGCACTCGCCCGTGAACCCGGGCGAGGTGGCACAGGGGGTGACCAGATAATCGCTCACTTAACGAGAGTAATCGGGTTTTAATTGGGGAGTGAACAGAGGAGCCATGTCTGGCCGTCCGCACATGGGGACGTCGCTGGCTCTCCCCGGCCCCAGCCCAGCGCGGTGCGTCCTAGCAGGCACCTCAGGGAGGCGGCCGCTGACCCAGGGCCCAGCCGGGGCACCAGAGGGGGCACTGAGGCCGGCACTTCGGGGATCAACAGCACGGCCCGAATCACTCGCCAGCGAAAGCGCCGCCGTGTTCCCGAGTTTAGGGGGGACAGTGGGAAGCGGATAGTCGAGCCGGGTGGGGCTGCCGTGTTCCCACCGGGCCCGGGACAGGCCTGAGGGGGCCGGGCCAGTGAGGAGAGGAAGGACAGGGCAAGTGGGGCGCTGGGAGGAGGCAAGGGTGGGGAGGAGGCGTCTGGGGGAAACTGAGATCCCAGGCTCAGGGAGGACGGCGGGTGGTCCCGGGGCGTCGTGGTCCCGGGGCGTCGGGGTCCCGAGGAGCGAGGGGAAATGTGGCACCTTGTGGCTGACTCTGGGTAGCAGGAGCAGGCCGGCCCCTCGGGCTGCCCCGTGAGGGGCCTCGGGGAGGAGGGACGGGTCTCGGCCTCGGCAGAGGGTGGCCGGGAGCCAGGGCAAGGGGAGGCGCAGACACAGCCTTGTCCTCGGGGTACAGGGCTGAGAGCGCAGAGCAGGGGCGTCGGGGAGGAAGGACCGGGTGATGGGGGGCAGGGGTGGGGGGGCCGGGCCTCTGGGGTGCAGCCACTCTGGGCATCAGCACCAGGAGCCGTGTTGCTGCTGTGAACACATCACCTGAAGTAGCACCTAAGACCTGCATCCTTATAATAAAGAAAAATAGAAGATGGAGACTTGAGAGAGGCTTTCTCAGATTCAATCATCATCAGCAGCATCAGCATCAGCATCATCATCATCAGCAGCAGCAGCAGCAGCAGCATCAGCAGCAGCAGCATCATCATCAGCATCAGCATCATCATCAGCATCAGCATCAGCATCAGCATCAGCAGCAGCAGCAGCATCATCAGCATCAGCATCATCATCATCATCATCATCATCATCATCATCATCCCGTTGATTGGCGAATTTCTCGAGGGGTCTCAGTACCGTCTCCATTCGTCCTAACCCTGAGATGTTACCAGCCTCTCTTTACTCGTCCTTCCCAACGGTGCCGCATTGGAGGCTCTTTCAGGGTCAGGGGAATGAGACCCAGCATTGTTACTGTGTTTGGCATATGAATACGCCGCGGGGAGCTTGCCAGGCTCTCCCATGTGGGCAGGAAACTCTCGGTAGCTGCCAGGTTCTCCCGGAGGGATTCGGTAGTTCTGTAAATCTACAGAACATCACCAAAGTGAACTGTGCGGATGAGAAACAGTTTGGACATTATTAGTGGTAATGACACAACTGTTGATCAACCGCAATAGTGGTAGCAAAACTGAATTATCATTTTTATTTCTTTTTTTAAATTTTTATTAGGAACCACTGTAAGATACACAGTTAGCATAAGGGTACTTAACAGTTTTAAGCAATAATTAATCTTAAGTACTTATTAAATTCATAGCCAGGTTATAGCTTATATTCTCGTGGGGGAGTTTGATCATGAGTTTCACTTTGTCATCATGTGTTTTGTATCAAAGTTAAGGGAAAATAGCAGTACCTTGACACTATGTTCTGTGGATCTGCCTTCAAAATTAATTTCACTATAAATGACTTTAAGGTGCTATTCAAGAGAAGGACATAAATACATTCTAAAATTAAAATAACTGCTGTAGGACTGAACACTTTCGGCCCACGGGAAGCTGAACACTGATGTGAGAGTAGCAATTCTCCTGCTCGATCGTCGAAATGTCTCGTTCCCCAGACAGCACTGCTGTGGCGGGCCGGCCCTGTGTGGGAATGCAGAAAGTTCCACAGATCTGATTTTCTCTGCGTGGGGCAGTGTATTCCCCCCGTAGGTGCTCCCCGATGATGGTGGAGTGCTCCTCCCTGTGGTGCTCCCTGGATGACGGCAGAATGCTCCCCTGTGTAGGCTCCCCAGATGACCAGAGAGTGCTCCTCCCCATGGGTCCTCCCTCGATGACAGCAGGGCACTGCTCCCCATGGGTGCTCCCTGGATGACCATGGAGTGCTCCTTCCTGTGAGTGCTCCCCATATTAGCAAGGAGTGTTCCTCTCGTGAGTGCTCCCCAGATGACCACGGAGTGCTCCCCCTGTGGGTGCTCCCCGATGACCTCAGAACCCTAGGCTGCCCTGAGGGGCCCCTGCTGGCCGGCCTAGCACTCACCTCCTGCCCTGGCTGAACTCAGGTGAGAAGAATCCAGAAACTCTCACTCAGGCGTCTGGTCACCATCTCACCCCACTGGGCACCTCGGCCAGAGTGTCAGCCTAGAGCCGAGGTCGTGCTCCCCACCCCGTGCCCTCTCACACGCCACCAGCCCCTGCCCTCTGGGCCCGCGGGGTCAGGCTGGCCGGGCTGGCACTGGAGCCAAGTCCCACGTCTCATCCCGGACCGTCCTTCCTCCATAAACACGGACTTTGACGTTTCCCAACAGGCGTCACGGAATCACTTTCCTCCGACAGAGCAAAGTCTGCGCCTGCCTGGGACTCAGTCTTCCTGGGCCCAAGTACTCACGGGGCCCAAGTACTCACGAAACACCTGGCGACTCCTCAAAGGCGTCTTTGCTGAAATTTCAAGAGTGGAAAGCATGACGTGGGGCCGGAGGGACCGGACGGCGGGTGGCCCTGGCGTCCCGGGCCTGCCAGCGAGATCCCCGAGCACAAGGCCGGGAACGGGCCTGAGCATCCGCCAGCGGCCCCGGGAGCAGAACAGTGAGGGAAGAAGCGGAGCGGAAACCCTCCGGCCCTGCTGCACGCGAAGGGCCCGGGAAACGCCTCACACCTGCGTCTGTGACGGGGTTTCTGCGGGGGGAGCGTCACGGCCCACTGGGAGTTCCCGCCACCCCCGATGTCCGGTGGAGGTGGACACGGCAGGTCTCGGAATTTCTTCCTGTCTCGAAACCCGGTACCACACAGTGGGGGTTGGGTGAGACGCGTCCGTGTCAGAGCTGCTGCTCTGGCCCCGCACCCCAGGCTCGCCGGCCCCTGAGGGCCATGGCAGAGAAGCACAGGTGGGTCCTCACGCGGGGGGTCTGGACCACTCGGGCGGAGGCTGGCGGCCCCGTCCCAGCCACGGGCAGCCCCTGGACATGCCGGCCGGGACCCGGGCGAGCGGGGGCCACGCCTCCCCGCCACCGACGCGGGAGATGCTGGGGAGGACGTCCGCGATCGCAAAACTCATCATCCCAAAATAGAATCCAGGGAAAAATTAAATGGATTTTTAAAAATCAGTTAACATGCCGTATTACTTATTAAATTCTTCCATGGAGCAAATAGAAGACTAATTTCTCTGGAGCCATTCATGCCCCCAAAAGTTATAATTAAAGACACAAATTGAATGATTTTAATCACGATGAACACTGAGCTTCCACGTGCTCAGCACCGCGAGGAGACGGGCCGGGGCCGGGCCCTCTTCCTCTCCGCGTCTCTCTGGGACGTCGGGGACCCTGTCCTGCTTGGCCCTGGTGTCCCCTGGAGGCTGCAGCCGCGCTGGAAAACAGACGTGTTCCCCCCCCCCCCCGCCGATCCCCGGGGTCCGGAGCCGCCTCCTGCCTCCCCTGTTTCCTCCCGTCTCTGGCCAGGGCCGGCCCGCAGTGCGTGGCCTCTGTCGCCCAGAGCTGGGCCTGCTGGGAAAGTGGCTTCAGACGCTGCCACGTGAGCGCATGGCAGAAGCGGCTGGGGAGGACGGCGCCACTGGAGCTGGCCAGGACGCCCGTGCCCTGCCGAGTCCTCAGTCGCCCCCGCCCCAGAGAGCCGGGCTGTGTCCAGAGCACAAGCTCCAGACACACGCGTGCCAGCCCGAGAGCAGGGCAGGCCCTGGGCACGGCCGGCACCTGTGCCAGCCGCAGTGAGAGCTGCACCCTCAGGGGCAGGGCCGCACACGGGCCGGGGAATGCGCAGGCTCGCCCTACAGACCGGGCCCAAAGGCTTGCGTGTGTGTGTACATGTGTGTGTGCATGCATGTGTATGAGCGTGCATGTGTGTGCATATATGCATGCATGTGTGCATATATGCATATATGCATGCATGTGTGCATATATGCATGCATGTGTGCATGTGTGTGCACATGTGCATATGTGTGTAAATATGTGCATGTGTGTGAGCGTGTGTGCATATATATGCATGTGTGTGCGTGTGCATGAGTATGTGTGTGCATGCATGTGTACATGTGTGTGCGTGTCTACATGTGTGTGCATGTATGCATGACACGTGCATGTATGTGCATGTGTGTGTGTGTGTGTGTGATGGTTTCTTGAGATCTGTCTCTAAGGTACGGCCCCACAGCAGAGTACGGAGAGCTGGACTCACGCTCAGAGTCCTCCTCCCTTTCCCCTTTTCCCTCTCCTCACTTCTCTCTCCGTCTCGTCTCTGTGTCCGTGACCATCGTCTCTCTCTCACCCGCTCTCAGTTCTCCAAATCTCACTGCAGAACTGAGACGTGGTGCCAGTGTCTCATCTGCCTCCGGGGTCCCGACTCAGAACGCTCGTCCGCCCCGCCCTGTCCTGCTGAGGGCACCTGTGAGCACTGACTCGAGAGCAGCGGGCTCTCCCGGTGAGCACTGACTCGAGAGCAGCCGGGCTCTCCCAGGGGGCGTGACAGGTGCCTCCAATCGGAGCGAGGCTGTGCCCGGCCTCTGCCCAGACCAAATAAAGCGCCCTGTTTTATTTTATTTTTTTTCTGTGCTGGTATCACAATGATTAAAATATAATCAGCTAATGAGATTACAGAGGCTGCTTGCGAGCGAGACCGTCGTGCTAATTGGAAGCTCCTGAATGGCAATTTCAGCCGCTGCTGAGTTTTGAAATATAATCAGTTTTACTAATTTTATCTGATTTCTTAATGAAGCCAGCCCTGAGCGATTGTTCTGTGTTCTTTCGCAAACTCCGTGCGTCGTGCCGCTGACATTAATCTCGATTACTTTAGTTAAAATAAATAGTCAGACTCGGGCGGCTTCAGAAAATCCGTCCCCCTGCCCGGGAGGCGGGAGCCCAGCGCTCAGCCGGGGCGTTGCCTGGCCTCAGCGTCCTGGGCCGACTCACTCCGGCCGACGGGGCCCTTTGACCCCCCCCCGGCGCCTCTGCCCTGTGGGCGAGGGAGGAAGGTGAGGTTTGCGGCGAGGCGGCCGCTGGTGTCCCTGGGTGCCCCTGGCACCCGCCAGGCCCCGCCCCTGCCCCAGCTGCCCGCGGAGCTTCCTGTGACTCCAACCCGCCGGGGGACTCGGGGTTATTTGTTTTCACAGCGGCCGCCCCCCGAGAGCTCTGCCCGCCCTCGCTTAGGAGAGCCGGGCAGCGCAGCGGCCAAGAGGAGTCGGGGGAAGCAAAAATGCCATTTGCACGAGCTACAGAAACATCTTTCATCCTCTGGGCTTTTCCTTCATGCCCCGTCTTTCAACGTGTGCAATTAGGCTTGTGTATTTAGATTCCCCTCTGCCCGGGAGTGGCGGCCAAATGGGTTTCTCGAGGCACCAGGAGCGCGGGCGAGAGCCGCTGGGATGACAGCCTGTCCCTCCACCTCGTCTGAAGAGGGAAGAGTCAGAAAGGGCCGTGGGAGCACTGCAGTGCTCGGCCGCCGTGGGCGTCCACCTCCACGCAGGCTTCGCCGAGCTCAGGGCCCTGCGGGTGGGGCCGTGAGGCTGCCGGGTAGGGACAGGCCGGCCGGAGCAGCATGCACTCTGCACTCGGCCGGAGAAGGACCGGAACGTTCCGGCGCTCCGGACCCCCTTCCTCGTGGTTTCGTCCCCAGGAGCTCAGCGGCGTCTGTGGTCAGTTAGAGAACGCAGTAACAGATGAGCCCAGGCCCGACCTGGCCCTAGACAGAAAACACCGACTCACTGCGAGAGACCGTACAGAGCCGGGCGCGGTGGGTTCAGTCACAGTGTCCAGCACCCGTCCGCCGCCGTGGGACTGACCAGCACCAGTTCCTGTCCAGAGTGGTCATTTCCAACTATTATTGTCCTGCGGGTCCCTTCTCCCTCCTAACTGCCCTCTGCCCCCACACTCTTGGCAACTCCCAACCGGGGCCGGAGTCCTGGAGCCCCGGGTCTGATGCTGCCGGTCCTGTTCCCTCTCTCTGCTCCCAGGGCGAGTGGGCCGGCTCGGCGCTAGCCCCTCCCTCCGACAACACGGTGCTGTGGCCCCTCGAGCTCTCTTCGCTCCGTCCGGCTGCAGAGTGTCCCCTCTGTGTGTGACACACCCACACAGCTCTCGAAGGACTCCTGGGCCGTTTCCACACCCTGCCTGTTGTACGTTGGTTTTTCCAAATGAACGTTTTTGTGTTCGAGGGCTCAACGCCAAGAAGTAGAATTTGTTTGATCTCTGTATAGGGAAAGATTCAGATGGGCAGGTGAGAACATACATGGTCAAAAGGAGAGAGGGAGAGAGAGAGAGAGGAGAGAGAGGGGGAAGAGAGAGAGAGGAGAGAAAGGGAGAGAGAGAGAGGAGAGGAGAGAGAGAAGGAGGGAGGGAGGGAGGGAGGGAGAGAAAGAGCCGGGCTGGGTGTTATAAGGAAGAATAAAGAGATGGGGACGACGATAAGACAGATATGGGCAATGGGGGGAGGGGGAGACGGGAGAACCCAGGCAGACGAGGCATGGATGGATGATACTTATTTCCCGACCCCTGAGAGTAAGTGGAAGACAAACACCCTCTTTACCCGCAGATATTTATGGCAGCATTTCCCGATCAGGAATTATTAGGAGTAACATACACAATTATCAGTGGGTGGAAATTTAACAATGATAAATTGGTTTTAGCTTATTTTCAAGTTTTATTCATCGTCCCCACTGATGTGGTTTGTCCCTGCTTCACTCACCGAGCATCAGAGCCGAGGCAGTTTCCCGTGCCTGGCTGGGGGGGTGCCGTGAGCACCGTTAGTCCGGGAGCATTTCTTTGTCTCGGGGTGCCTGTGTCTTGCCCCGGAGACCGTCCGTCCTCACGCGTGTTCTGACGTTTCCTCGTGATCCGACTCAGGTCACGGCTTCGGGAAGGAGCCTGGCGAAGGTCACCCGTTTCCTTCTCACTTGGTTTTTCTTTTGCTAGAAGACGCTTGTCGCCACTTTGTCCAAATATTGGTGATGAATGCGTGGGCCCCGTTCACTGCACACCCACTCCGATGCGCATTAGAATCGCAGCGCTCCCTCATGATCGATAAGGAAGTTATTAGAGAGGCTCTGAGCTGATGTAAGCTTCTTTCTCTCCTTATCAAAATTTTAGCACCAGTTTATTATTTATAGATGATTTTCCACCACATATGGGTATATATTTATTTATCTACACGCTACTTAGGGAAGCTCTCACCCTCTTGCCAGTGATTTATTTGATCCTTTATTTAGTTTTAGCCACTAGGGTTCATGCATTCCCGTTTTTAAAGTTATAGTACATTTTTGTCATCATTTATTTGGGTTTCCAGCTTATTTGCAGCTGATTTTGTGTGCGTGAATAGGTCCTGAGGTGGGTCGTGGCTGTGAAGTTCCAGGATCTGTGGGGCCGGGGAGAGCAGGGGTGAGGCGCTTGCTTTGTGTGTGACTGGCCCGGGCCCCCATCCCCAACACCCCAGACGGCTCCTCAGGCACAGTCAGGAGCGAGCCCCGAGCACAGAGCCAGGAGTCAGCTCGAAGCACCACAGAGTGCGGCTGAAATTCTAAACTAGCCGTCACCCTTGGTCCCTGGTTCTCTCCACGGGAAGACCTGACCCGCGCCTGTGACTGTGACTGACAGTGCCCGGGACCCTGCAGGACCCTGAGCTCAGCCTCCCGGCTTCCGGGAGTGCAAGAAATAAATCTCCATTGATGACAAGCCGCTCCACCTGCCGCCTTTGGCTGGCGCAGCACGAACTCGCACCCACCGTCGGGTAGAAACGAAGGAGCCTCAGCTGTCTCCTGACACCTATTTAGGACACAGACAAAAGTTCCAGCTATTTAAATAAATGCGGGAAATTTAAAAATCTTTAGGGGCTGACGAGATAGTACCTGGCCTGTGGTGGCTGGGATGATCTCAGTGCTGGCCCCTGAGCACTGAGCCGTGAGTAAGCCCTGAGCACCCTGCATGTGGGCCAAAAATCGAAGGAAAAATTTTTTATCTTCTTTTTAAAAAAAGATCACTTGGGAGAATTCCAAACTATTCTGTTCTTTTCTCCTGAATTATATATTTATATATATTTATATATATATATATGTATATGTACATATATATAAAGATAAAAATGCATGAGAAAAATAGGAACAGAAGCAGAGAACTTGCCTTGCATGTATGATGGCCTTGGTCTGACTCCCAGCAGAGGAAAAATAAGGAGGAGGAGGAGGAAGAGAAGGAGGAGGAGGAGGAGGAGGAGGAGGAGGAGGAGAAGAAGAAGAAGAAGAAGAAGAAGAAGAAGAAGAAGAAGAAGAAGAAGAAGAAGAAGAAGAAGAAGAAGAAGAAGAAGAAGAAGAGGAGGAGGAGGAGGAGGAGGAGGAGGAGGAGGAGGAGGAGGAGGAGGAGGAGGAGGAGAAAATGAGAAGGAAAAGGAAGAGAAGGGGAGAGGAGAAGGAAGAGAAGGAGAAGATGTGGAGGAAGAGGAGGAGGGGAAGGAGGGGGAGGAGGAGGAGGGGGAGGAGGGGGAGGAGGGGAGCACACGACTCCTCCTGCTTCCCCTACAAGCGAGGTCACGGCTGGTGTCAGGGACCTCCTGGAGGCTTTTTCTAGATCCTTCTGGGCAGTCGTGCGTGGCCCCGGTTCCCCTCCCTGTGTCCCTTGCCTGAGAGCACAGGTGCCGAAGCTCCCACAGCCGCCCTTCAGCCGGAACTCCCCTCCCCCCTGCTCCTCCCCCTGCTCCTCCCCCTCCTCCTCCCCCTCCCCCTCCCCCTCCCCTCTCCAGAGGCTGTTTCCAAAGTTCCAGAAATGCGGCCCAGGGGGAGCCCAGTGAGCTGGGTCACCCCCTCCCAGCAGGCAGCAAACTACGAAAGCTGGTTTGGGGGATTCTCTCCTTCCATGAAATTCCACACGGGGCCTCGTGATGACCCGCCTGCTTCCTGGCCGTGTCCAGGGGGAGCAAGTCTACACTCGCCTCTGACCTGGGTCTGCGGGAGGCAGCGCCAGGGCCCCGTGTGCCCCAGAGAGACTCACGGTGGGAGACCAGCTTTCCGGTGCCCCGCTGTGTAGGGGTGTGGTGGGGAAGGAGCAGAGAGGACAGACAGTCGGGACCTGCCAGTCTGCGGAAGCTCGTTGTCCAGTTTTCCGAGCAGGTCCTGCCTGTTTTCCAAGACAGCCGGCCCCCCCCGCCCGCATTCCCACCCCCCCAGATCCCTTTCTCCCCACATCCCCGCCAGCACTCTCGGGGTTTCAGTCAGTCACTGGCGGTTCTGATTATTGCGCTATTTGGTTATCAATTGAAAAGATTCTCCCTCACTCCTGGGCAGCTTCCTTCCTAATTCACTCGTTGTCGTTACTTCACAGCGATCGTGGGGTGTTAGAAGAATTGCGGCTTGTGTTGCCTTCGAAAGCTGTGCAGCGAGACAGGATGAAAAACGGAGCGGGGACTTGGGATTTACTTAACGAATTCAAACAGCGCCAGGCTCTTCATTTGAATCTGTTTTTAATCATCTTTTCATGATAAGAAAATCTGTTTATTATCCTCCGCATACTGATAGGGCAGCGCTGAGCTGTGTGAGCTGTGCGGGTCCTGTACTGTTAGTCGCACGAAGTCTCATCCAGCTCCTCTCTGAAACGTGGCCCCAAGTATTGGATTTGCTGCTGGGATTTGACTCCAGGCAGGTTTCAGTGACTTCAGGAACGATTTCTCCGGATCCGAGTAAATAGGGTCATTTGATGGGATGGTCCTTCCTCAGAGCCTGCTCCGAGCTGACTTCCGTTTCCCACAGGCTAAACTGAACGCACAGTGTGGGGCGGGGCCCCGCAGGACCCCACACACCCACCTGCCGACTTCTCGGTTCAGTCTCCTCTTGAAACACGGCCTTGTTCGGCACATGCACACACACTCATATGCACGCACACACACAAACACACCACAGACAGCTCACTCAGATACACCACACTCACACATGGACACTCACATATTCACATGTGCAGTCTCACTTAACTGAGTACCACACTCACGCACACACACGCACACAGGCACACATGCAGTTACAGTTGAATAAGTACCCCATGAACATGCACATACGTGCACACATGCACAAGTGCAGTTACAGTTGAATCTGTATCACATGAACATGCACACACGCACACATGTAGTCACACTTAAATACACACCACAACCAGACACATTCATGCACATGCACACACACATACGGTCACATTTAAATACATACCACACTCACACGCATGCACATGCACACACATGCACACTCACACCCATGCGCTCTGACCCAGGCAGCTTCTCCCCACAGGCCTGAGGCAGGCATAGACCCGGAGCAGCAGATCCGCTCTCCAGCCTTCTGGGGCGACTCAGCCGAAACCTACAAAACCAGCCTCGGGCCCTGCATCAGCTTCTGTGAGTCCTGGCTGTGCCACACGGCTCTTCGGAGGAGGCTGTCGCAGGCGGGTTCCCGGCTACAGGAGGCTCCGTCTGAGGGGGACTCACAGGGTGACAGGGGCTTCATCTGAGGTGGACTCACAGGGTGACAGGGGCTCCGTCTGAGGGGGACTCACAGGGTGACAGGGGCTCTATCTGAGGGGGATTCACAGGGTGACAGAGGCTCCATCTGAGGGGGATTCACAGGGTGACAGAGGCTCCATCTGAGGGGGATTCACAGGGTGACAGAGGCTCCATCCGAGGGGGATTCACAGGGTCACAGAGGCTGTGTGTGAGGGAGTCACAGGGTCACAGAGGCTTCGTCTGAGTGGGAGTCACAGGGTGACAAAGGCTCTGTGAGAGGGAGAATGCACAGGGTGACAGAGGCTCTATTTGAGGTGGACTCACAGGGTGACAGGGGCTGTGTCTGAGGGGGAATCACAGGCTGACAGAAGCTCTGTCTGAGGGAGAATTCATAGGGTGACAGGGGCTCTGTGTGAGGGGAATTCACAGGGTGACAAAGGCTCCGTCTGAGGGGGACTCGCGGGGTGACGGGGGCTCCGTCTGAGAGGGACTCGCAGGGTGACAGGGGCTCCGTCTGAGGGGGACTCGCGGGGTGACGGGGGCTCCGTCTGAGGGGGACTCGCAGGGTGACAGGGGCTCCGTCTGAGGGGGACTCGCAGGGTGACGGGGGCTCCGTCTGAGGGGGACTCGCGGGGTGACGGGGGCTCCGTCTGAGGGGGACTCGCGGGGTGACGGGGGCTCCGTCTGAGGGGGACTCGCGGGGTGACGGGGGCTCCGTCTGAGGGGGACTCGCGGGGTGACGGGGGCTCCGTCTGAGGGGGACTCGCGGGGTGACGGGGGCTCCGTCTGAGGGGGACTCGCGGGGTGACGGGGGCTCCGTCTGAGGGGGACTCGCGGGGTGACGGGGGCTCCGTCTGAGGGGGACTCGCGGGGTGACGGGGGCTCCGTCTGAGGGGGACTCGCGGGGTGACGGGGGCTCCGTCTGAGGGGGACTCGCGGGGTGACGGGGGCTCCGTCTGAGGGGGACTCGCGGGGTGACGGGGGCTCCGTCTGAGGGGGACTCGCAGGGTCAAGGTGGCTCTCTTGAGCTGGACTCAGCAGGCTCCCTCCGAACTGCTTTTCCTTTCGGCACACAGCGGACCAGCTCTGATTTTTCTAACCTGTGTCCAGACCCCAGGTCCACCCTCAGCCTCTGACAGGCCCCACTCAGCGTGTCGCCCCTGGGGCCAGGACCTTCCGCCCTTCGTCCTGGCTCGGGCTGCCCGCTCACTCCTCTGGCGAGTTCCCGAAATGCCATTGCGGCAAAAACGCTATTGTGGGCCCCTCATTGGCAAATCCTTCACCGTCTGCGATTTTACAGAGCCATTTAATTAGCAGTTTTATGGCCTCTTCTCCTCTCATTAAATTAATTAATAATTAAGTTCAAATATAGGCATCTTTAATGTCATAATTATATTTCAGTTTTATGGTCACTGGAGTTGAGCTCATTAGAGGAGACTCATAAATCGGGCCTGGCGAGCAGAGCCTCGATCCCGGGCCCGCGCCCGCGCTGCCGTCTCTCTGGGCCGTCGACAGCCCCGCCATCTTGCAGACATGAGTGACGCGTAAGGTCCCCGAGAGTGGGGAGTCGAGGGGACAAGGCGGCAGGTGGACGCCCAACGCCCGGGCGGGCCCAAGTCTCCTTCCTCCGTGAGCAGCCCCCGGAGTGACTTTCTGACTCGAACCCTCCCGTGCATTCTGTGGGATCCACCCAGCACCCCGCCCCCCGCACCAGGTGCCCCCATCTCACCGTGGACTGGTCAGTACAGTGCACTGAGGTAGCAGCCCCAGCGCCCCCAGTGACCACGTCCTCCCTCCCGCTGACTGCAAGACCTCCTCGGTCCGTTATGCTGTGTTGTGCCCTGGCGGCCGCAGGCCCCTTGCCAGAGTGGAGAGCATCTGGCTCGGTCACAGCTTAGCTGGAGAGAACCTCCCTGGGAAATCGTCCTTATTTACCCGTGTCCGCTGCCGTCGCAGCCCAGGACAGTGCTGAGTACTCTGTGACCGCGCTCCTCTCCCGAATGTGCTTCACGTGTGAGTTCTCATTGCGTTCAGCTGGGAGTGTTTGTGTTCCCGGCTCTTCGAGGCTGGCACACAAACAGGACGAAAACTGTGTGGACACGGAAGCCCCCCCCACCCTGCCCCCAGCCCTCTGGCCCGGCTCAGATTTGCTCTGCGCTGTGGCATCCCCGGGGCTCCCTCGCGTTCCAAGTTCCCGACTTTAGACAGGAGTTGCGGGGCGGGGTCTGTCTTGGCCCCTGGAGAGTCTGGAGCTGCGGGGGGTGCCAGGGACCGTCTCCCACACTCAGCGAGGTTCTCCCGCGGAAAGCCGGGCCGGGCTGGCGCTCGCGAGGGCGCTCTGCAGGGAGGAACCGCACAGACGGCGGCGGCGGCCTTCCCACGCGGGCGCTGAGCCGTCCACAGCTCTGGGAGCAGCTCCGCTGAGGCCTGTGGAAACGCTCCCGGCTGAGCCCGCCCCTGCCGGAGCCCAGCCCCAGGCACGTCTCGGGCCGCTCCGGGCGACGGTGCCCGCGGCTCCCGCTGCTCTGAGCACCCGCAGGGGGGCAGGGACAGCCCCCCACGTCCGAGACCACCGCACGAAGGCCCTGGGCACTTGGGCCTTCTGGGTCAGTGTCCCTCCGTGCAAGTGTGTGTGCATACGTGTGTATGCCTTGCCTGTATGTGTGTGTGTGTGTGTGTGCCCGTATGCAACATGCCTGGGTGTACACCTGCATACACGCGTAGTATATACCTAAGTATGCGTGTGCATGTGTGCTCATGTCCACCATGTTTGTGTGCACCTTGTGTGTATGAGCATACATGTGCAGGGTGTATGTGTACACAACTTTATGTGTATAGGCATACCGGTGTGGTTTTGCATGTGTGTACATGTGCAGGGTGTATGTGTACACGACTTTATGTGTATAGGCATACCGGTGTGGTTTTGCGTGTGTGTACATGTGCAGGGTGTATGTGTACACGACTTTATGTGTATAGGCATACTGATGTGGCTTTGCATGTGTGTACATGTGCAGGGTGTATGTGTACACGACTTTATGTGTATAGGCATACTGGTGTGGTTTTGCGTGTATGTACATATGCATCTCATACACTTGTGTATGCATGTGTGAAGACATACATGTAGTGCTGTGCGCATAAGTATACAATCATGCACACACCTGTGTAGTGTGTGCATGTGTGCAAGTGTGTGCATTGTGTATGTGTATGTTATGCAATGTGTATGCAGGTATGTTCATGAGAGTGCTGTGTCTATGCATGCAGCGGTGTGAATGGTTGCACTACATATGTGTGTGCTGTGTCTATGCGTGCAGGAGTGTGGACATCCATGCGTCTATGCGTCCATGGTTGGGCTATCGTGTCTGTTCAGGTGTGTGTGTGAGTGTGCTGTGTATATGAGCACAAGAGACCTCAGTTATATTTTTTTTTTTAAATAATTTTATTGAATCACCATGTGGAGGGTTACATAGTTCTCAGGATTATGTCAGTTATACAATTCTCAAACACCCTTCCCTTCACCAGTGCCCATCTCCCATCACCAACCCCCCCAGTATACCTGCCACCCCCTCCCACCTCCCCAGTCCCCACCCTTGTACATGATAAGTTCCACTTCGTTTATGCCTTATCTCGATTACATTCCATGTTTCAACACACAACTCACTACCGTTGTTGGGGTTTCCCCCAAAAAAGGAAAACAGTCCTATTGCCAAGGAGGCATTTGATAGTTCTCCACTGCTAAGAATATAGAGATATTAAGTCCCGCTGTTTGTTACATAACTTTTCTTTTTCCCCCTTGCCCCGCGCCACCGAGTTCACGCCTGTTTGGTAATCGCCACGCTGCCTGACAAGGGGAAAAAAACCGAAAAGGATGGTTATTTCCCGTCATCAGCAGGCGTGGGGCTCTGGCTTAGTTGATAGACTAGTAGAGTTTCTGCAAGCAGTTTCTGGAACCGAAGGGCTTGCGCTGGTATCGGCTCCGGCTCGAGATTCCACCAGCGTCCCACTGTTCCATGTACATAATTTTTCCCCTTATATCCCATTCCCACGCCACCAGGTCTGTTTGCTTAATGGACATCACACTATGTTTGACACCACGCCGCGTTTCTTCCCGAGAAAGAAGGATATTTCTTCTCAGCCGGCGTGGGGATATAGCTTAGTTCAGTCTAGAGAGATGGCTACCACTTTGATTGCCTTCAATATTTCAGCAACAGACTTACTATTCTTGTTAGGATCTCCCACAAAAGTCCGACCCATTAAAAAGGGACATATTACATATTGCTGATGCTAAGATGACATTAGGTCGCGCGGCCGCGACAGCGGCCGCGCGGTTTTGGGTTTCTGTATAGAGTCCAGGGAAAGTACAACCAGAAATAACATCACTACAAACTTTTACCCTTTTATGGTGCTCATAAGATGGAGAAGCCTAGAGAGAGGCTCGGCGTCTCCATTTTGCGCTCAGGAAAACCGCGGATCCTGCGCTGTGCTCAGGGGGGAGGTGTGGAGAGAGAGAGGTTAAAAGAATTGGGGGATGCCCGGCTCCCACTGTTTCAGCGCACCGTGGGGTCTCTGGTCCCATGCCGGAATTAGTTCAGTGGGCTGTTTGGAGTCCAAGAGCGCTTCCTTGGGCTCTTCCATCATGCTCGCTCCGCAGCAGGGTCCAAAGGGGATCAGTTATATTTTTGCATATATGTTCAGGCAAATATGAGTAAAGGTATGTCATATGTATATAGTTAGTACATTGGTTCTATGTATATGTCTACGTACATGCATGATGTACACATGTGTGCTGTCTTTATATGTGAGCATGCAGTGCGACTATGTGCAATATCTCTCTGCGTGTGCTGTGTGTGTTTGTGTCTGCGTGTGTGATTGTGCATGTGTACATAGTCTTTGCCTGTGCAGATATGCCATGTACTTTGCTCACACCTAAGTGTACATGGAATGCAGATTCATGTACATGAATGCGTGTGCGTTTCATGTGAGCACTGGATGTTTTCTTCTTTTTTCACAGTGAGACTGAATTTCCTCTGACCCCCAATTCATATTTAAATACATTTTAAACAAGATTTTCCAAAATAACTAGGTTTCCAATGTACCTTTAAAAGCGGGATTTTTGCATGAACAGCCTGAGATTACCAGAAAAATGTTAAGGCACAATGAAGTGTGCTCTGGGCTCCGACCAGCCCCACGACCCGCCTGCCCGGTGCGAAGTCTGTGCCCGGCTTCGTCTCTCGAACCCTCACCGGCAGATATGGCCTGGTTGGGACTTCACAGGAAGCCGCAGTTCCTCTGTTCCGTCCGAGTTTCCCACGGGGGCACCTTCGTGCTGGGGGTCGCCCGAGCCGGCCTCCCCGCACGGCCAACACCCGGCTGACGCTGCAGTCGCCAGACATAATTAAACCCGCGCTCAATACGCACACGTAGCCACGCACATATCATGCCAATGTTAGAGCTGTCCGAAACTATTTTCAATAATTGATTTGCCGTTTAATTGAACAGCATGACTGACTAACATAGCTCATTACTTTACTCATTAGTTAATTATCGAAGAAAGTAGGACAAGTCAATAAAACGGAAGGCTGTAAATTCCAATACTAATTAGCACCATTTCCTCCGAGACATATTTAAGGGCAGATTGGCTACCTGAGTGTCCTCGGACCAGGTGGGTGAAGGAGAAGGGAGAAGCGGAGTCGGGGCGCGGGGAAGCAGCCCGGAGGCGCGGGTAGGGCGCGGGTAGGGCAGCGAGCGCTCGGGGGGGCTGTTGGGGTGGGAACGGGGAGCCCCTCGTGGCCCGGAGACCCCCGCTTCCCAGGAGGGCCCCGTCACACCCGTCACTCTCGGGAACCACGCTGACTGCCCATGAAGTCCGGGACTCGGCCTTCTAGCCGGATCCCACCGTCGGCCTGGGGCCTCGGCGGGAGACGTGGACCCGGGAGGGGTCGGCCTGGGTGTCCTCGTCCCGGGGAGCGGGGGACGCTGGCGACCGAGTCAGCCGCTGGTGCCCACACCCGCAGCTCCTCTCTCGCTCCAACTCCCCTGGTCGTGAGCTCTCAGCCTTCCCTCCGGGGGCCCCACGGGCTCGCCAAGGTAGCCGGGACCCCCCACACCTCCCTCGGCTCCCAGGCCTGGGTCCCCCTTCACCTCTGTCGGTTCAAGCCCCATCCAGCATTGGCGGCTCTGCCCGAGCCCTGGGAGCACGGTGGGCCCCACCCAGGCGGTCAGTGCCGGGAGGCTGCCGAGGGCACGCGGGCTGGGACGGCGGCAGCTCTGGACTCGGATCCCGAGTGCCGGGGGCGGGGGAGGGCTGTGCCCTGCGGGAAGTCAGCCACTGCCCTCCGCCCACTTTCATCCCGTCCTTTGCCCCCTCAAAGCTCACTCGTGGGGGTCCCGGAAATAGCGGGGCGGCTCAAGAGCCAGTGGCGAAGCTCTTGTGCACGAGAGCAGCCCAGCCGGCCCGGGTTAGAGGCCGAGAGTGCCTGTGAACACACGACTCTGAGGCGTGCAGGGGGGGTCTGCACACGCGCACGTGCCCCCACAGCGGGAGACTGTGCTTGCTGAAGGGGTGCGGGCCCCCAGGAGTGCGGGGCCGGCCGTGTGCACAAGCGAGCACCGGAGCTTTGGGGACCCTGGCTAGCGGCCAGGCCCGGCAGCCACACTCATGACTCCGGAGGGAAGGGGTGCGGGGAGGAGACCCGACGCCCGCGGTGTCCCCTCCGTCTGCGCGCAGCGGCGCGGTGCCCGCCAACCTCAGCGGGCAGAGCGGGAGCATCCCGGCCCGGAGCCGCGGCAGCTATTATTAACCTAGATTCTAAGTAACCAAGCGGGCGCGATGCTCCGAGAGGCGGTTAATTAAAGGCGGGCTCTGCCGAAGGGCGCCCTGCCCGTCCCAGCGCCCTTCCTGCCGCGGCCCCCTCCCGGGCGGGCAG
Source organism: Sorex araneus (assembly GCF_027595985.1). NCBI lineage: Eukaryota > Metazoa > Chordata > Mammalia > Eulipotyphla > Soricidae > Sorex > Sorex araneus. The sequence goes on from NC_073303.1 coordinate 1,247,118, forward strand.
CGGAGCCCCCGGGGACGGGCCCGAGTCTGGCCCTGCCTTGCGGGGGTCCGGACCCTTTCCTGCGTCCTTCCTTCCCCCCGGGGGCCCTCGGTGGTCCCCATGGCCAGCCCTCCCCTCCCCCCCCTCCCCGCCGGCCGCACAGCCCTGCCGGGCCTGGAAGAACCACGCCAGAACCGGCGTCAGAGGGCAGGTGGGAGTTGGCAGCTGCGAGGGGGAGGCTGTGGGCTCACGGGGCCTCAGGTCTGTGCAGAGACAACGCTGAGAAGAGTTGGAGAGTGAAGAGCACTGATCGGCGAGCCCGCCGCGTGTCGCTGGCTCTGCGTGGGGACCCGGCTGCAGGGTGGCGGCCCCCAGGACTTGGGAAGACGCTCCTTGCAGGGGGCTCCCCATGCACTCAGGAGACCCCGACTCCACCCCAGGCGGCCCCGGGACGGTGGCCGGGAGCCTGAGCGTGGCCGGCTGTGGGCGGCCAGGAGGGGCCAGTGAGGGCGGTCCCCCCCCACCCCCGCACGCGCCCGGACGCCGGAGCACAGCGTGGACAGGGCCGGGTCACCTGAGGGTCAAGGGCAACAGAGTGACCTCGCGGCTCTCCGGAAAAGTCCCGCCTCCCACAGACATGAACACAAGTGAAAATCCATCAGCAGAAAAATAAGTATTAGAAACACAAAGTGCCATTCTAAGGGCGGAGGCGGAAGGATTTCTTAACGTGATTTAAAAACACACACTAATAATGTGCCAGCAAAATGCCCATGGATCTTGGGGTGCCTAGAGTAAAAAATGTTCAGATTGCAGACATCTTGAAATATAATTCCTTAATATATACTATTAAACTAATGGGGTCATAATGTCCCAAGCCTTATTATTCAGACAGAAATAAGGAACCCTTAAAGGAATTCTGTAACCGACTCCAAGTCTGAGCGTGGAAGGAGAACTCGCGGCCAATCAGAGCAGCGCCAGGGTCAAGCCAGAGGCGCGTCGCTTTCTTCAATCGGGTTTTCCAAGCGCTGCGTCCGGCTCGGCTCTTCCCGGGCCCTGCGGGGGGCGGGGGGGTCCATCCCCTAGTTGGGATCAGGCCTCAGTGCGCAGAGAGGAAGGCTGGACCTTAAGGGGGAACGCGGGTTGGGATAGGTTAATGAGAAGCTCCTGGTTCAAATAGTGAAAAAAATAATTTTATCAAAAACATTTTTAAAATGCAGCCCTTGATACGCAGTTCAGAACCTGGCCAATCGGCTGCGCCAAATAAAACCAACCTGGAGAGGCCAAAGTGAACGACTTTTCCACTATTAAATGTTCCTTCTCGGCAAAAATGCAATTACAAGTCCTTCGGGAGTTGGAAAGCACCAAGGGGGGCGGGAGAGCTGGTCCGATGGAGGCCTCGGCCCCGGTGGATGGAGCCCTCGGCCCCGGTGGACCGGCTCGCTACGAGCTGCCCAGGCTCCCGGGATGCAGGCAGGAGAGCAGCACCACGCCCTCCCACCGGAAACCGCCCCGTGTGGACTCGGGGTCAGGGACACGCCGGTGGACACCACCGAAGGTCATTGGCCACAGGAACCTTTGGCTCTCAAAGCCAAGTCTTCTCAGAAGGAGGGGGAGGAGGAGGAGGAGGAGGAGGAGGAGGAGGAAGAGGAAGGGGAGGTGGAGGAGGAGGAAGGGAGGGAGGGAGAGGAGGAGGAGGAGAAAGAAGGGGAGGTGGAGGAAGGGGAGGGAGAGGAGGAGGAGAAGAAGAAGAGAAAGAGGAAGAGGAAAAGGAAGGGGAGGTGGAGGAAGGGGAGGGAGAGGAGGAGGAGAAGAGAAAGAGGAAGAGGAGGAGGAAGGGGAGGTGGAGGAAGGGGAGGGAGAGGAGGAGGAGAAGAAGAGAAAGAGGAAGAGGAGGAGGAAGGGAAGGAGAGGACAAGGAGGAGGAGAAGAGAAGGAGGAAGAGGAGGAAGAGGAAGAGGAGGAAGGGGAGGAGGAGGTTGTAGAGGAGGAAGAAGATCAAACTCACTAAACTCTCATTGCCTGATGGCCTCATCAGACTGACTCAGTGAACACGTTTTAACAATTCAGTTACACATTTACCAGAGTGAACGTCACACCAACGAGGAGAAACGACGCGGAGAGTCAAAGCCCAAAGCTTATAGTAAGCAGCGTCCACATTCACTTTACCTGTGAATATTTCTAGAATAGGGAAATGGGAAAGTCCGTGAAGAAGACGAGTAAGGCGTAGAAATAACTTCAACAAATCATCATCTAAATTTGAAGGGAAGTGTTATCCACCGTCTGCTAGCCTCTGTTCACGTTTGACCCCGGCGTTTGGTGCTCAAGAAGGAAAATTCCTTTTGTTTCTATGTCTGTGCCTCACTGCAAGTGTTAATTCTTATTTTGCAACAAATTAATAAAAATTACAGAAGTCTGATTCATGATAAATAGTGTATTTGGAACATAATTCTACAGTAATTAAAAAAAAAAACTCACAAATTTTCCATGCTTTACCTGTCATTCCTGGCCAACCAAATCAGTCTTTTTCACTGATTTTGGAAAAGCCCAAAATAGAGTATTTTGATGGGCTACCTAAGTCAAATCGATGAGAAGACTGGAATTAGTTTTTCCTCCCTCGAACAGCTAAGCCAAATTTTCAACTATGTTCATTTTGAATTGCGGGATTGAGCAGCATGAACCCTACCCACCATGCTAGGTGGCATCAGCTCGGGGCGCTTCTGAGCTGCTTGGGGGCAGGTACAAGGCCCGTTGTCCAGTCCCTACTGCTGCCCACCGCCCCAGCTTGGGGGCCCTCAGTCTGAGTTTAGTCCCTGGATTTGCTTGAATGGAATTCCTTTTTAAAATTTATTTTAGTAACTTTATTTTTTTCGAATCCTAGTGAGATAGTTACAAAATTGTTCATAATTGAGATTCAGGCATACAGTGCTCCAACACCATCCCTCCACCAGGGCACCCTCCCACCCACCAGGGACCCCAGTTTCCCTCCGCCACCCCCCCCGCAGCCTGCCTCCATGACAGGCACTCTTCATCTCTCTCTCTCTCTCTCTCTCTCTCTCTCTCTCTCTCTCTCTCTCTCTCTCTCCCCCCCCCCCTCCTTTTGGGCTTACCTCTAAGTTCGCCTCTAGGTCAAGTAACATTTGTTCCTTTGTTCCTTTGTTCCTTCCTACTTACTTGGCACAATGTTCTCCAGGGTCACCAGTGATGTACCACGGAGCAGAGTCTAATTTCTCTGTAAGGCTGAAGGATCTTTTACGGTTCGGGGTAATGGTGAAGCTGTTTATCCATCCATGGGATGATACACCTGGTTGCCTCTGCACGGAGTTTCCACCACTTGGGCCCTTGAGAACACTGACACCCAAGTAGCCCTTGGGTCTGTCTTGAACCCCTTGAGGTTTCTGGATTGTAGAATAATCGAACGTTCGCCTGGAGGAGGGACTCCCAGGCCGTCTCCCACAGTGGCTGTCCTAGTTCCCATCCCGCCAGTGACACAGAGCATCTCGTTCCTCTTCCTTCACAAGGACTTGTCGTTCTCCCCTGCCCACAGTCTACTGGGCGTGAGGTCGTACCGATTGTGTCTTTGAGTTATTCTCCCAATGTCCAACGATTTCAAATATCTCTTTCATGCTTACTTGCCGTTTGTTTCTTCTTTGTGAAAAAATCCATGCTAAAAGTGCTTCCTGTGTTTATTTTTTTAAACTTTTGTTAATGACTTACAGGAACCATTTGTGGAGTTGAGTTTGGAGATTTACCAAACATATATTCGCAAATATCTTACATCATGCTCTAGATCATCTGATTATTTTCTTGGGGGTGACGTGACTTTTATAGTGAAATCTTCTCATTTTGCAAAGCAGTGTTGAGTATAATTACCTTCTTTTTAAGGAATTCTACATTTAGTTTGGTTTAACAGATCATTGTTAAATGTGTTCATTCCAGGAAATAAGAATACAAAGATAAAAATAAACCCAATCCCTGCCTTAAAGCTATTTTAGAGTCTCAGAGTGACATAGAGACATCAACAAATAATTTATTTGACACATGCAATGCTAAGCATAGTGGATTTTGCAGGGCAGCTAACGCTGGCAGAAAGTGACCTAAATCTGTGTAACGATCAAGCGCGGGCCACCAGGCCTGCAGAAGAAGGCGCGTGGGCGTTTGGAAAGACCAGATTTGCAGTGCAATAGGCGCTCAGCTGATCTCCAATTGAGATACTCTAATTTCCTCATCTGTAAAATTGGGGTATTGATTCCTCATCTTACCTCGTGCAATTATTGCGTGAGATCAAATGAGATAACAGATGTGGGAGCACTTTGGGGACCTGAAGGGGCTGTGCAAATGCAAGGTCTATTATTATTACGGAGTCTTGTGCACCAATTAGTTTGCATCATAATAGTCGGTAATAACCATTAACCGGCGTCGTTAAGAGCATAGGCGTGCCTCTGCGTTATCGGCGGCTTCCCGTCTGTGTACACAGCACACCTGTACCTGGCGGTGTGCCGCTTTGTCTGTGTGTTTTATCTCCCAGAAAGCCTCACCTCCCTCTCGACCCAGCCCAGCCCAGCCTGCTTGCCCCTGCGCTCCAAACGTTTCCGCGGCAGTGCGGCCGGAACGAACAGCCTGGAATTGCCGGGCTGAGTTTTAAGGGTCCTCCTCTAGAAGCCGGCCCGCGGCCTTTAATCAGCTGTCAGTGGAGAGACGCTGTCAGCTCCTGCGTGTTCGTGCCCTTCAGAGCGTCCCCGAGAGACAAACGTGCAGGGCACTGTGGGGCGGGAAAACCCAGCAGTGCTCCTTTCCGGGAAGAAACTGCCCTTAGCAGCACCGGGAAACACCTTTAAGCTAAAACCCGAGTGTGGACGAGAGGAGACGTGGGTGACCTGAACAGAGGAGACGGAAACACGGGAATCGGGGGGCAGCCACGAGCCACAGGAAAAAGGCAGAAAGAGAGGAGAGAGGAGGGAAGGGGAAGAGAGAGCGTGAGGCGGGCTGAGAGGAGACGAGATGAGGCCGTCGGGGAAGGTGGTCTGGGCCGCGGACTCGGGCTGGAAGGAGGGAAACGGGCCGTGTGTCCCCAGTGCGGCAGAGGGGGAGGGCTCAGGGGGGTGAGGAGACCGGGGATGGCCGTGCAGAAGCCCTGGGGTACAGCCCGAGTCCTCATTTCATGATCTCTTGCTGCTCCTGGCAGGTCACCAGCCTGCCGTGGTGACCAAGGGTCCCCTCGGTGTGTCCAGGGCCAAATCACCGTCCACCTGCCGGGCAACAGAGATGGGTGAAGGGAAGAATGCGCCCACCGGGCTGGTTGGTGATCGGGGCCGTTTCCGAGTCTCCCCGAGTTAGTGGTAGGGAAGCCATGAAGGTTGGGCCGCAGTGACACACAGGTGTGGGTGAGCGTGATCATTAACAACCAACAGGTGTGACGCCCTCCTTGGGGGCAGCCCTTCTAGGAGACTAGCCAGGACAAACTCTCATCTAAGTGCTCAGCACTCGAGACTCCTGTAGGAGCTCCGCCCGGGGTGGAACCCCAGCTGAGGTGCATTGCTTTCTCCCTTCCTTGGCTGGAAAAACGTCTCAATGTTTAAACAATCATCTTAAATTTACTTCTTAATAATATTTCTCGTCATTCTGTACGGGCACCGTGAGAGATGGTTCCAGCTTAAAGGTTGGCGCTTCCTGGGGACATCTCGCTGCATATCCCAGGCCACGGTCCTCAGGCCGGGTCAGCCTTTCCTAACCCACAGGGTCCCTAACCAGTTACTTCTTTCTGGGTCACGACAGAGCTTGTCCCGGGCTCTCCTCTCATCACGCTTCCGACGGGCCTGAGTCTGTCCCTTTCCAATGCGAGAGTAGCTCACAGCCCGCCCTGGGCCCACCCTGTGCCCCGCCAGGACCCTCCCTTTGGGGTGTTAGGAACCAGGGGCACCCGAGGCTTAGGTCAAGTACATACGATGCTCAGGAGCAAATATTACTCAGAGTCAGTTAACTGCCAAGTTACTGCTACTTGCATATCATTAACTGTCTTCCGGTTCCCCAAAAAAAAAAAAAAGACATTGCTCTAAAATAAACTGTGCAAGGGGCATACAGGAGAGAAAAAGGCAGCATTTCACTTACAGACACAAACCCAGAGCCCTCAGAAGGTTTGACCTACAGGTTACGGGGTCTGATTCGGGGCTTTTGTGATTAACAGGTAGGGGAAGATCACAAAGGAGAGATTAAAGATAAACACAGAGGGCTGGGCGCGCCTGATGGAATTGGGTGGGCCTCTGGAGCACTGCGGAGGGAGTAACTCAATAAACCCGAGCTCCCTGCAGGGGGAGAAAGGACGAATCAATGTTGCTTCTTAAAAACGCTTAGAACTATAATCCGGCAATTACTCACTGCCCCTGCGAAGCCAAGGGAGATCCGGAGGGCTCGGAGGCACCCTTAAAGACATCACTTTCTTGTCTGTAAAACGAAGATAGAATAGAAGTGACCTCACGGGGCTTTTGTGAGCAGCCGAGTCACACACGGGTGTCGCAGGCCTGAAAGTGTCTCGACAAAATTCGGCTAAGTCGATGCTGGGCTGGAAGACTCGCCGTGTCCTGGGGGGGGCGTCTCCCGTCAAGGCTGTGCCCCCCCCCCCCCCCCCCCGCTCTAGCATCAGACACGGCTCCCGCCCGGGGATGAGCAGGCGGAGGCAGGAGAAGCTCCCGGGAGACTCTGGGGCAACTCCTCTCCGCGTCACCTCAGGAGGGACCGTCTTGGAGTAGGACAGTGTCTGGGCACACCCGTGCGCGTTAGAGTCAAACGCCCTCCTCCCGGGCGGGAGTCCACGCGTGGCGGGCCCGCGAGCATCCGCCAAGTCCTGCCCCAGCGAGCCCGGTGATGGGCCCACCAGCCCCCGGGAGCAGGCCCAGGTCCGCGGGGCACGAGGCCGAGAGCCCGCAGGGACACTGAGCTGCGGCTTCTTTCACGGAAAGGGGGAGGCGACGGCTGTTCTGAAGCCCCGTTTCTCCGGGGTCCCCCCCACAGTCAGCACAGCTGTTTGCCGCTCAGCCACTGTCCCGCTGATGCCTCGACTTGGGCCACCAAAACCTCGGGACCGGCAGCTCCTCCCTGCTGGGGGAAGGGCCACCAGCCCACCTTAGGACCCCGGAGACTCCTCTCTCCCCTGCCCAGGGTTGGACAGTGGGCGGGAGTAAGAGCAGCAGTCCACAGCGACCTTGGGCCGTCCCTGTGGTCAGAAGGGCACAGCTGACCCTGGCCGGGCAGGGTAGGGGGGCCAAGTCTCTCTCCCCCTCTCTCTCCCTCTCTCTCTCTCCCTCTCTCTCTCCCTCTCCCTCTCTCTCCCTCTCTCTCTCCCTCCCACTCTCTCTCTCTCCCTCCCTCTCTCTCCCTCTCTCTCACGCTCTCTCTCCCTCTCTTCTTCCCTCTCTATCCCTCCCTCTCTCTCGCTCTCTCTCTCCCTCTCCCTCCCACTCTCTCTCTCCTCCTCTCTCTCCCTCTCTCCCTCTGTCTCTGTCTTCCTCTCTCTCCCACACACACACCATACAAACACAACACACCACACACACCGCAACACACATAGACCACACCACACCACACACACCACACACACAATGCACACCAAACTACACCCGTACACACTACACACACCACCACCACCACCATCACACCATACCACACACAAACACACACATATACTCACAAGCCTACATATTCTTTGGGTTTCCAAGAACTCACTACTCACAGCCTGCTGTTGTGGTTTGTATTGTTGTGCCTTGTTCTCTGGTTTGGAAGCTGCACCCTTACCCCCAAGGGAAGGGACAGGAGTCACGCCGGGTCCCTGCCACCTGCTTCTCACCGGGCGCAGCGTGTTGGACAGTTGCTCTCAGTCAGGAGGACGAGAGGGAAGGACAAACAGTGGCCACCATCATGCGGGCGACTCTACGGCGTGACCCGCCCTCGGTAGGTCAGTCTGTCCAGGCCCTGCTCCGGGGGCAGAGACAGTTGCGAGCCTGGTTTCGTCCCTGACTCTGCCCGGGCTTCCTCAGCGTCGCCCGACACAGCCCCGGGGGCCCAGCACTGCCAGGTGTGGCTGGAGACCCCCACGGGGCAGCCTGGGGTAGCCCCCAGGACGCCAGATTGAGCAGTGCAACCTCATCAGCCAGAACTGCAGAATTCCCATTTGGGAGTGGAGTGAGGGTCTCGCTGCGTATTCCTGTCATACTTCCAGTGGGGGGGGGGGGTGTCTGTCCCACAGTTCCTTGAGACCTTTTTGTTCTACTAAGACATCAGACATGCAGGGCTGGAGCGACAGCACAGCAGGGAGGGCGTTTGCCTTGCATGCAGCCGACCCAGGTTCAATTCCCAGCATCCCATAGGGTCCCCCGAGCACTGCCAGGAGAGATTCCTGAGTGCAGAGCCAGGAGTATCCCCCGAGCATTGCTGGGTGTGACCCACACAGGAAAATAAACAAAACATCAAACATCCTTGAGCAAATGCTAATATGTGTAGATGGCGAATATTTAAAAATAACACTTTTGCCTTTTTTAAACTCCTAAGATTTGATTACTGAAAAAGAAATAAAAGTCCTCCCATCATACCTTATAACGGAGACTCAGAAAAACGCTACGACCGTTCCTCCCACCGCGTGCTGAGGGAACCCTGAATTCCCTTGGAGAAGTTGGGGGTCCGAGGGAACAGGGCCGCTGCCCCCACAGGGGGCCGAGGAGGCAGGGAGAGAGACCCGAGAGATCCAACCATTGAGCCGTACAGCCGCATCTCACTGCGAGAGGGAGAGAGCGCCCGGGACGCCGCTGGCCAGCACGCCCGACCCCGAGCCCGAGTCCAGGGCCCCAAGCGTTCCTCGAGCCAGAGAGAGCGGTGGGCACGCAGCCTTTGGAGGAGGGGCCGGCGCGACCCCGCGGGCAGCAGCCGTGCCCTGGGGCGCCTGTGCCGTTTGCTGCGAGTCGGGAAGTGCCAACAGCCGGGTGTGACTCCAGGAAGGCGTCTGCGCCCCTGGCGGTGCATGACAGAGGACGGTGGTGGGGGGTGGGGGACGGGCACGCGGGGACGTGGCCGCAGACTCGGCTGGGGAGGGGGTTCCTGGAGCCCTGGCTGAGTGGCGGGGGGCCCGCCTGGCCACCGCCGAGAGACGCGGTGTTTGTGCAGACGCTCGCGTCTGAGCGCAGGGCCACAGCCGTGCAAATGGGCAGCGCTGAGAGGTCAGGGCCGGGGAGAGGTTCTTCTCACCTGAACCCCTCGCCGAAGATCAGACTATGGGACAGAAAGGTGGTGACATCGACCCAACGCATCTCTCTCCAACAGAAGACCCGCCTCAGTGGAAACACGGTGCCAGTAACAGGAGACGCCCCCACCCCGGCCCAGGATGCAGGGGGCTGTTCGCAGGGGAGCTGGGCAAAGGAAGATCCGATTAACGTGGAATTGGAGTCCTTGATTAAAATAAAAGGCAAGCTAAAAATACTAATATTCTATCTTAACACTAGAAAATTCTGCTGATTAAAGACGTGGAAATACCTTCCAGGCCACGGTCATTCGTACAGCCTGGACACGTTTGGTTTCCAGAAACTTTCGCAGTCAGAATTCAGCAAACTGGTCAAATGACTGACAAGCGCAGGAGATTCCTCCCGGCGTCAGGCTTCAGCGAACAGTCTCTGTCGGGAAGCTGAGACGCTCCGAGAACGTCTCTCCCGGCTGCAGGGCCACGGGGGAATCTCTCGTGGCAGCGACTGCCTGACGCGCTGGACGCCGGCGGCCTCCTCCTCCCGGGGAAGGAACCCGGCGGGAAGCCGGGCTTGACTGGGCCAAGTTCAGCCCTGCGCTGGTGGCTGTGTGACCTCTGCCCTCCAAGGAGGCAGCTGGGGCACGTCTGACACGAGTCCCCCACGCGTCCCCCACACACTCCCCTCGAGGCACCTGCACCAAAGTGAAAATGCACAGAAACCCACGAGCTGCCGAGCACGGCACCTTCGCTCACAGCTACGATCTAGTGGTAAGATATCGATGCCCAACAGCTGGCATCTGGTTAATAAAACGGTAGCACTGCACCGTCACTGTCGTCCCGTTGTTCTGCGATTTGCTCGAGTGGGCTCCAGTAACGTCTCCATGGTGAGACTTGTTGTGACTGTTTTCGGCATCTCGAATACGCCACGGGGAGCTTGCCAGGCTCTGCCGTGAGGGCGGGATACTCTCGGTAGCTTGCCGGGCTCTCCGAGAGGGGCGGAGGAATCGAAGGCAAACGCCCTCCCCGCTGTGCTATCGCTCCAAAAAAATGATAAAGTAGGTAAAATGGCTTTTTGCATTCTTAGAAACAAATGCGGCAAGGGAAGAAGGGGAGGAGAGAAAGAATTTGGATTAGAAAGCCCAGTGAAGAAACGTGTCGTGAACTTTTTGGTAAACTAAGTCTCAAAGTGTAAAGAGAACACGCAGCTGTCTGTATTTTGTGAGTGAAAGCTCAAGGCCAATAACTGAATTAAACCACTGAACGTGAAGAGGAAAGTTGAACCGTGGGAACAGAAAACGCTAGAGTGTTGCTGGAGTAGTGTTGTTCTGAGTAATTCTCACCTTTGTATTCATTTGTCTATTCCGTCGTGACAGCAGGAAAGGGAAACAGCTGATCTGAAACCAAGCCTGAACGAGGCGTCTTGATTTGAGCGAGCCGCGTCCTCCTGCTGACAAAGGGCCAGAGTGACTTTGGGCCGCTTTTCCACAGGATCTTTGATAATGCGTGTAAGAATAAAACTACCACTCCTGTATCTTGCAGTAAAGTCTGTGTTTTTTGTTGTGGCTGGGAAATTAGGAGACTGCTTTTCATGCCCAGATACAGGGGCATCCCCAGGACTACGAGGGAAGTCAGAGGCAGTTCCGTGCTGGTTGGTTGAAATCAGAGTTAGCACTGGAGCACTGTCGTCCCGTTGCTCATCGATTTGCTCAAGCGGGCACCAGTAACGTCTCCACTGTGAGACTTGTTGTTACTGTTTTTGGCATCTCGAATACATCACGGGGAGCTTGCCAGGCTCTGCCGTGAGGGAGGGATGCTCTCGGTAGCTTGCTGGACTCTCCAAGAGGGGCGGAGGAATTGAACCTGGGCCAGCTGCCTGGAAGGCAAACGCCCTCCCTGCTGTGCTATCACTCCAGCCCAGAATCAGAGTTATAGGAATAAAATCATGTTCACTTATTTCTAAGTGGGTAGAGCGATGCCCGAATGAGTGTGTGGACAGACAGACAGACAGACAGACAGACAGACAGCACCGTGCCCTTCCCCAGCCCCCGCTCAGCTTCCTAAGTGTGGGCAGGAGGGTCGGTGGAGGCCGAGCTGGACGGCCCTGTCACGCCGAGTTCTGGCTCCCTGGTGGCAGAGAGACCAGATCCACACAGGATAGTGCGAAAGCAAAGGAACTTTCTGGCCAGCTCGAGCCAGGGTCCGGGTCTCGCCCAACGCAGTGGGGTCTTGACAAGGACCCGACTCCGCGTCACAGGCGGTTTCTAGCGGCCTCGATGCCAAGAAGCGGCTTCTGTGCTGGTCTGTTTTTCGCGTTGGCCCTGCGGCTCAGTGGTCAGCAGTCAGACTAGTTTCCAGGGACAGCAACGGTTTCCGAGGGGGGTGCAGCGACCCCGAGGTCCTGCCTCTCCGTTTCCGACCACCCGGCAGGGCCGGGTCCCTCCTACGAGGTGGTTGTCCTTGGGGGAGGGTCCGTCTGGCCCCAGCGGAGTCCTGCGGACGGACAGGCCCACCCCCGGCCCCGAGCAGAGTCCTGCCGCCTCTTGCACCCGCAGGCCTGGAGGCCGGGGCCGGGGCCAAGGAGCACTAAGGAAGAGATGAAAAGGGAGAAAACCGTGATTTATCTCAGCATCTGTACGCGTGTTTCTGCCTTAGAAACGAAGAGTCTGTTGATTTCAAAGTCTAAAGCAGCCAGGAACCGGAGGGAGGACAGAAGCCCGCAGGGGAGGGCCTGGGACCAAGGAGAGACTCGGGCCGCCAGCGGGAACAGGGCCGAGGCTGGGCTGTTAGTTCAGAGGCGAAGGGACACTTTGGGGACAGATTCGGTTTCTCAGATTTGTTTGTTTGTTTGTTTTTTAATTGAATCATCGTGAGATGCAAAGCTGCTCATGGTTGGGTTTCAGCCCTACAGTGCTCCAAGCCCCGGCCCTCCACCATGGCCATTCCCCACGGCCACGGTCCCAGGGACCCTCCCGCCACCTCCCTAACACCCACAGCACCCCTCGATGGCAGGCGCTTCTCTCCCTCCCTCCCTCTCCCCCTCTCTCTCCCTCTCTCTTTCCCTCTCCCTCCCTCTCCCTCTCTCCCTCTCCCTCTCTCTCCCTCTCTCTCCCTCTCCCTCTCTCTCCCTCTCTCTCCTCTCTCCCTCTCTCTTCTCTTTCCCTCTCTCCCTCCCTCTCTCCCTCTCTCTCTCCTCTCTCTCCCCCTCTCTCTCCCTCTCTCTCGCCCTCTCTGTCCTCTCTCTCCCTCTCTCTCTCCCTCTCTCTCTCTCCCTCTCTCTCTCTCCTGTCTCTCTCCCTCCCTCTCTCCCTCTCTCTCCCTCTCCCTCTCTCTCCCTCTCTCTCCTCTGTATAAAAATAAAAAGAAAAAGAAAGGGCGCGGCGCGTGGCGGGCGGGGCAGGCGAAGGAAGGAAGAAGGCCAAACTGGTTGCTCGATCGGTTTATTTCATGTCCATCTCCATTCTCCTCTGATTCTCCTCCTGCTTCTTCCTCCCCCATCCTACTTCATTCTCTCTCTCTCTGCCTCTCTCCCGGCTCTCGGTCTCTCTCTCGATCTGTGGATCTGGCCCCCGTGGATCTGGCCCCTGTGGATCTGGCCCCGTGGATCTGGCCCCCAACCCACTCTTACAGCCTAGTTAAATCTCCACAGCATGAGGGGGTTGGGGCATACACATAGGTGTGGTCAGCAATAGGGTAAGGTTCTTTTCCCTCAGGGGATGCTTCTCCTAGGACTTAATTCTCTTTCAGCAGGAGGATCCACCCAAGGGCAGAGTCCCATGAATGTGTTTCTCTTCTCCTCAGCCAGCAAACATATAAGAATTCATAATATTAATTATTTTGTATGGACACAATAAGAGATGCATTAAAGCTTATAGAATTGCTCTCCTGGGGCCATCTCAATCTCAGACTACAGTGCTCAGGCCAGATCAGTCTTTCCTATCCCTGGCAGGGTCCCAGTCTCATAATTACTATTGGATCATGACAGCATTTGTCTATGATCAAGCTCTTAACTTATAGTTAAGAATTAGGCACTTTGGCCAGGCCCATCTCGATGCCAGGGTAGCACATAACTCACCGCTTGCCCTGGATCCTTCCCGTCCCACGTCGGGGACCCTGCTTTGGGGTGCTAGGAACTGAGGGCAACTGAGGCTTAAGTGGAGAAAGCAAATGCCCAGGAGGGAATAATATTCGAGGCCAATTAAGTCCTAAGTTATAAAAACATAATATTGTCTTCTTGTGTCTATACAAAAAAGATATAGCTTTAAAGTAAATTATTAAAAAGGCATAAAGAGGAGAGAAAGGCAATGTTATAATATTCAGTGTCCTAGGAAGTTCTGACCTTACCAATTAACAGAGTTTGATTAAGGGAAGAGCAGATAAACTGGTAGAAATGGTTACAGATGAACAAAGGAATGGGAGTGACTCGGGAGCACTTTGATGGGTGTGACTGATAAACCTAAGCTCCTAGTGGCAAGGGGGAAAGGACAAACCAATGATATCCAACACTCCTCTCTCCCTCTCTCTTTCTCTCTCTCTCTCTCTCTCCTTTTTCCCTCTTTCCCTCTCTCTCTCCCTCTCTCTCCTCTCTCTCCCTCCCTCTCCCTCTCTCTCTCCCTCTCCCTCTCTCTCCTCTCTCTTCCTCTCTCTCTCCCTTTCTCCCCCCGCCCCGCTTTCTCTCTCCCTTTGTGCACTGGGGTTTGCAGTACAGGTACTAAGAGGTTTTTCTGACCTTTAAACTTAGCCAGAGTCTTGGTTTTGATGGGAAAGGTCGTACACACACAGATACTCAGATAACAGCTCACACGGGGCAATCCAGCTGCCTCCCACCCCACGGGAGGGGAAGGGGCTGCCCCTGGCATCCCTGATGTCCCATGGGGCGCTTCGCTCCCGACTAGAGCGACGTCCGGAGACGGGGTGGCCAGGGGACCCTTCTCACGAGGCCGAGGAGGGGCTGGCCCCCGCTCGGAGGGGCTTGATCAGGAGGCCACCTTCCGGAGCCTCCTCTCCGGGATCAGTGACGGGAGGTTGGCGCTCCCTTCCTAGTCGCCTTCCTAGTGGGTGTCGGCTGCCATCAGAAATTCTTTTTTTCCTGGAGTTTTATTCTTATTTTTAATATTAATGTTCTTGTTTTATTGAAGTACCATGAGATAGAGCATCACAAAGCTGTTCATGACTGGGTTTCCCACCATTTTCATTTTATTTTATTTTAAGTGGCAGGACTCATAACTATTTAATAGACTGAGATATACTATTGATCACGCGTCCACTGTCCCACCCCCCCAAGGCCGCTTCCCTCTACCTGTCCCAAGGACCGTCCACCTCCTTGCCCCCGTTTAAGCGAGTTTTATAGACAAACCCTTCAGTTCCAATAGCTTTTTGCCTTATTCTTTCTCTTACCCCACCTACGAGAGACGCCTTTTTATTGTGGGGGTGGTAAACCCCACCCACATGTAGATGTATAGAGCTAATATTCTGGAATTCCACAAAATTGCAAATCAGTGACAGTTGATAATTTTTTTTGAAAAACTGTCTATCTTTTTTTTTTAAGTTCACTGTATCACTGTATCACTGTCATCCCTTGTTCATCGATTTACTCGAGAGGGCACCAGTAACGTCTCTATTCCTCCCAGCCCTGAGATTTTAGCAGCCTCTCCTTACTCATCTTACCCAATGATTGGAGGCTTTTTCAGGGTCAGGGGAATGAGACCCAGCTTGTTACTGTTTTTAGCATATCGAAAACATCACGGGTAGTTTGCCAGGCTCTGCCCGTGCGGGCAGGATACTCTCTGTAGCTTTTTTAAATTAATAGAAATAATTCTGTGCTAATGCATTTTAGATTTTACAGAAACTGGATAAATCCTACAACTGTAAATTTCAGTGAGAGTGAAGAGAATTTAGAAATTTTAAGGGAATAACACGGACTATAAAAGTGTGAAAGTGTGTTTTGTCCTAAGAGAAGAGGAAGTGTTGGGTTTGTGAGAAAGCATGACGTGATCATACTGCTTGGTGCCTGCGTCAGTCAGCAGAGGGTCGACTCAAACTCTGTGGGTGTAAAAGCAACGCCCGAGCGCCCATCAGACGGGGCGTCCACAGGACCACGGACCCGCCCGCCCGCCCAGAGCCTGTCCCTGTCCCTCCCCCAACCGGCTCCTCAGGGCCTGGCCCCTTCGCCCCCCCACCCAGTGCTCGTTCAAAGGCGGGGGGGGCGCGGAGGGGCTTCTCTGCTGAAAGGCTCGAGGCCTTCGGCTTCCCGTGACCCAGGTCTGCTCGTCCTCACGGCAGGGCACGCTCCTCTCTGCGTGTCCACGAGTCCCAGGACAGACGGCGGAGCAGAAACTCGTGCCTCGCCCCCGGGTCCTTGGCTCTTTCCTGGCTGCTGTAGCGTCTCTCCAAGGAGGAAAAACGGGACCCTCGCGGGGACTCCTCCTAAGCCCACTTTGCCTGGTGCTCTCGAGGAAGGCGAGTCCGCACGGTCTCGGGGTGTCGCCGGACAGGGGCCGGGACAGACGGACAGACGCTCGGGGGCGCCTCCAGTGCCAGGCCCGAGGGCTGAGCTTGGCCGGGGAGGCTGCTTGCTCCTGGTCCCTCCTGAACTCGGACCCTCAGAGCCGGGACCGTCCTGCTGAGGTCCTGGCCTGCAGTGGGGGCTGGAGGGTTTTCTGCTCGGTGCTTTCCCGTGGGGCGGGGGTGGGGGCTTCCCTTTCTGATTTGTCCGTTGAGGCTCCAGCTGCTCCCGAGGGTGCTCAGGGCTCCCCCTGGCCTGCTGGGGATCTGCCAGCGCGTGCAAGGTCCCTGTGCTGTCTGTCGGTGACTGCACAGGCCCTAGACGCCCCCAAGCTCGAGCACGGAACTGTCCCTGAGATTCTCGGGTGCCGCCAGTGTGGCTTAGAGGGACGTCACGTGTGGAGAGTGCGGTGTCCTTCAAACATCCGTGTGGGGGAAATGTCCGTGGTCCTGCTCTGACTCAAGCCCTGTTCCCTGGGAACCGCCCGTGAATCAACCCAGTTGAAAACCCTGCTTTCATCTGAGAGCGACTTCAAGGCTCATAAAGCTGTCCGTGTTTTATATGGTGTTATCATCGCAGAAGGGCGCGCTTGAAACTTAAAGATAAATACTGCAAAGTTTGGGGAAAACTTTTGAAAAATTGAACATGTGCTAGGGGCTACTTTATCTCCAACCTAGCGTTTTTCCATACCTTTTTTGACTTGGAAAGCAGAAGCAATATGAATAAAGCAAATACAAACCTCCCCGCCCCCGCCAAGGCCAACAACGCTGAAGAAGAGACGAAAGCAACATTTTCATTCTTTGCAAGTTTTTTGTATGTCACAGAATTACAGAAAGTTCAAACGGAGTGTGAAAAATCACCAAAGGGTTGTACAAGAATACTGCTTTCTCATGTGGCCCATAAAATTAGTCTTTAATGAAAAGAAATTTAATATCTGAAACTAAGGGTTTTCTTATTCTACTCAGAGAAGAAAAGATGATTCTTCCGGAAGAAAAAGAAATCCCCAGAAATAAAATAGCATTGTTTAAGATATTTACCACAGAATTATCAAATGTTAGAAATAGCAAGCAAACTGGAAATAATTTTGATACATAACCAGAAGAAAACCTTTGCTTGAGTAGTGGTATATCTGTGTTAAGATATTAAATAAAATTTGAACCATCAATTAAAAGACTGTGACTGTAGGTTAAATGCCCAGAACAGAAACGGAATCTAATATTCTGCATCTACCCTATAATAAAAGTTAATAAAATTGTGAAATCAATTTGACTCTGGCAGAAGTTTCAAATAAAAGCATAAAAATATTAGTGCGGAATCTAGGTGGTTTAAATTTTAATTTCTGTATCATAACACTATTATTATTGACTAGTAGCGTAAATGGTAATAGTCTTTGGGATAAATAATAATGTCTGGAATAAAATGTAACTAGCAAAAGTATCCTTTGGTTATAGCCAATAACACTTAATACCAGAGTCTTTCAAAGCAAATGAATATTAAGTAGCCCCATGACAATGATCTTTGTATTTAAACTTAAGTTCAAATCTAAGAAATGGGTCTGAGATTTAAGTTAAGCAACTTAAAATATTACTGAAAAGAACTCTTACAAGGTTAAAACTGAATCTAAGTCTTTATTATCTTATCTCGATTTCCTTGAGGGTAGTCACTTTTCCAATGGTGCCACATCACTGCTCAGGAAAACTCAGCCTCACCCCCACCATCGTGCCACAGTCCCTCCACCACTGCCCAAGGCCCCTCTGTGCCCCTGCCCCCGAGAGTCCCGCAGGACAATCCTATTAACCTGCCCTCCGGGTCCGCCCCACTGGAGGGCTGTCCAACGCTCGTGTCTCTCTCCTCCACGTACGAATGTGAGCAGCTCTTATTTGTCCCCTTTTTTCTGGCTTCCCCCCATTTGATCCATCTTGCAGAGAACTGCAGAACTCCATCTTTTTCACAGCCAAGTAGTATTCTGTCCTGTACAGAGACCACAGCTTGCTTGCCCATCGTCTGTCACTGGGTACTTGGGTTGACTCCAGATCTTGGCTGTGGTAAAAGCACTGTGGTGCACACGGGAGCTACCTTTGCATGCCCTCGGGTGAAGGTGTTTTGGGGTTTTTAATTTAAATTTTAGGCATGGAGGTTTACAGTGCGGCTGGCGAAAGGGCTTTTTGCTGAATACATCTCCGCTCCGGCCTGTGTCCCCGGCCGGCTGCCACTTCCCCGAGTCCTCCCTCGCATTTCCCCATGCCCTTGGGCGCTTGTTACTCCCCTGAGGCGTGTTTTCCGAGTCCCTCCTACAACACAGACTGTTCTGTGTCTGTCCCTCAGGAAGGGGCCCTGGGACCAGGCCCATCCAGGTGACAGCAAACTGCAAGTCGCATCTTTCCTTGCGGCCAAATATTCCCTGGTGTGAGCACCGTCATGCCTTTGCCACTCATCCCCCCTGGGGCAGGTGGGCTGTTCCCAGTCTGGGCTCCGGGGTACCTCTGGATGCACCAGGAGTGCGGCGCGAGTGTTTAAGCTGAGTCCTCCTTATTGTCCGGCTCAAGTACCTTCCGTCACAGAACTGGAAAAATACACGTGACCTGAAACAGCACGACTGCAGATGAGGAATTACTCTGGTGTCAATGGGCTTCTGTTAGGAATTTGGTTCTGATGAATTTTGATCCGGCCCGGCGTGGGGAGCAGCCTGGTGTGTTTTTCCCGGGAGGCGTCAGGCTGATGGAATAGCAGCACCCTCATCTCTGGAAACCCGGGCTGCAATAAGGCTCATCTGCATTAACCACTTGGAAAACCATTTTTTTTTTCCGAGAGACCTGGAAAAAAATGCACAGAACTTCATGCCCTCCCAATCCAGAGGAAATCCAGCCCATCTATCTTCAGAGAGTCGCCTTGTAGAGTTTAGACAAAATAATCCACAAAGTCAAAATTATTATTTCTTTAACATAATTTTCTTAATGAAAATTTGTTTGCTGTTGTTTACTAGAAAGAAATTAAGGTAATTTAAATGCGAATTTCTCACCTGATAAATGACTCGGATTCCAGCTATAAATAAGTAAAACAAGTGCTCGGAACCTCAGAGAGTGAAGGGTCCCATAAGGACTGACAAATGTTTTAATAACACATGAATTTTTATGCCATTGGTGATATAACTAGAAATCAAAAAGTGTATTAAATATGAACAACATATAGAAATATCATAGTTTATCATTTCCATTTTTTTATTTCTGCATATTCAAGCAAACATATGAAATTTGAGATTGGAAACATCTCATTCATTATTCAAACCTTATTTAAAACAACTGCACGCGGACCAGGAAAGACGAGTTTCTGCCTCTTTTTCATGCAGTGATAAAGAAATGACGGGGACCGTCCGTCACGGAGGTGGTTTTCCAGGAACAATGAACCTCGGAGGAAGACGCTCAGGCCGCGGTCGCCGGTTTTCAGAAACCCCCAGACAGCCGCCCCCGACTCCCGCCCCTATGCAACCCCTCCCCTCCCCCGAGACACAGTCCCCCTGGCCCGGAAAGCCCCTTCAGGAAGTCCTCTCATCTTAGGGGTCTCCCTGACATTGAGGAGCTGAGGGAGGGCCCTGAGTCCAGCACAGGCTCCAGGGAGACGGGCCTGGGGGGGCATCGCAGCACAGACCCGCCCTGAGGACCCCTGCCCCCGGGACCGAGCTCAGCCTGGGTCATCTGGCATCGGATGGGGGGGGCCTGGGTACTGGAGGGGGGCGGGGAAACCCCCCCTTCATCTCTGGGGCCACCTGCCTGTCAGGGGTAGCTGCTCCCCTGAACTCGGCAATGCTACAGTCAGTCCCTGGCCCCACAGGAAGTGAGGCCTGAGCACAGAGCCGGGAGTCAGCCCCGGGCTCAGCCGGCTGTGGCCCCGCTGCCCCCACCCCGGAGGGGGATGTCTCGCCCTCAGAGCGACCCTGGAGGACACCAGCTGCTGCTGTTTAAGGACGGGGGTCAGGGAAACATCAGCCCGACTTTCAACTCCCTGAATAAAAGTTAAATTAAATCGTGCTTTTTGGTGAAAAGTGACATTTTCTGAAGAAACCGCCTGCGAGGGCCACTGAGGGGCGGCCGCCGGGCCGGGCTGGAGCTTGGACCGAGAACACGCAGGAGGCAAAGACAAGCCGAGTTTCCCTGATCGCGGGGCCAGCAGGAAGGACGGACGCGCCATCATTTCACTGAACTGCCGAATCCCCACCGCAGCCTTACGCTGCACCATCGTCCGCGGCTCAGACACTGGGAGTTCTGGGGGGGGGGTCCCCGCCATCACCTGTCGGGACGACCCCTTCCGGGCAGGGAAGGGGGGCAGAGGGCAGCGGGTCTCATCTCCTGTGAGAAACCAACTTCCACAAGGCGGATCTTGAAGTCATGACCCGATTGCTCCCGCAGTGAGCTGGGGAGTCGGGTTTTATTCTTGTGTTGCAGGGACTCGCCTGTATAGAGTTGTTTCTAGAGGAAACTCAACACCAGCAGGTGAATTTGAAGGAAATGCTAATTTCCGATCTTCAATAAGAAATCAATACTGAGGCAGACAAAAATGAAATAGAGAAATTAATGATACTTCTCATAATTTTGTCTTAGAGCTTTTAACAGTAGGCTTATGCTGCTCCGTAGTTTTCTTTAACCTTCTATTAATTGTAAAGGTTTTTATTTACTTTTTTTTCAGGTTTTCAAAAACATCGCGTTTATATTTCACATTAACTTTGTATTTGATTTACCCAAATATTCCAGTTTATCCCCAAAAGTAATTGTAAAGACACTGACCCCCTCCCCAACCCCCGGCTATTTTTTCACTCACAGAAAGCCAGTGTCTTAGATTGTTTTAAGTCCTGAGTAATCCTTGGACCCAGTGAGACCAACTGGGACCAAGTCAAGTCTTGTCCCTTTATATACTAAGGAAAGAAAATTCCCCGAGGCCCTCTCACACGTCAAATATTTGGATACCCTGATGTCAACACAGATACCACGTCCCCTCTCAGTGCCAGAGGGCCGGGCATTGTGACTGTGGGGCAATTTCCATAAACAATTAAGCAGGCGTCTGTCAGGGCTGGGGACAGAGCCCGAGCAGGCGCTTCCCGGCCCAGTGATTGATTTATCTGCCCACAAAAGGGACCCGGGCAGCCCGTCCGACAGCCCGTGGTCAGCGGACAATTGGGGTGTGTTTGCTGATCAGAAGGACGTTTTCACGCCCGTTCCGGGACAGCCCCCGAGGGCCACTTCCTTTCTCCCGTCCCTCTCTCTCTCTCTTTAATCACGGAGCCTGACATTCATCGCCCTGTCCGCGTGCCCCCCAGGCGCTGGCTCGGGGCGTGCGGGCCGGCGGGCGGGGGTGGGCAGGCAGGGGCGGCAGGGGGCGGCAGGCTGGCTCTATTTACCTCCAGCTCCGAGGTGTAATCTGGTTAATCGCGTGGTTAATGGGGAGGCCCCCTGGGGCCACACAATGGTGACCCATTCACAGGGACACAATGGAGTGTTTAAGTCACTCCTGGCTGGGGAGGAGGCGGCGGCTGGCTTCAGGGGGCCTCCCAGGGGGGCCCTCCTCCCTCGGACAGGCATATGCTCCGGCTCCGGGCGCTGCAGCTGGGCGGGCGGTGAGGCCAGCTCCATTCTCCAGCCCTGCAGCCCGCCCGAATTGATTTCCACGGTGTGAAAAGGGGCCGCCCGCCCACCCCCACCCTGCCCCAGGAAGCCAGAGCCGCCCCGGGCTGTCCTGATGGCTCACAGCAGAGGGCCGGCCGCCTTTGTGTGACCCAGTGGCCTGGCAGGAGAGCAGAATAAATCCCCGAGAAGTGCCGTCCACCCTGTGCTATCGCCTCAGGGCGGGGGAGGGGACAGTCTACAGGGCAGCAGCCAGCAGGGATCGGAGGAGGGCTGGGACCCCCACGGAGTCTGGGACCCTCAAACTGAGAAGCCAGGCTGGGGCCTTGGGACTCAGTTTCCCACCCACCCGAGGCCTCCCTCGGCCCAGGGGACAGGCCATGGACAAGCAGAGGCATCACTGCCCACTGGACAAACTGACATCTGGTCCAGAATTGTGGAAATGAGTCGCTTCTGACCCCAGTCCGGAGCTAACGAGCTGCCTCCCTTCTCTTCTTCGTCTTTTCTTTTAACCCTGGCCCCAGCCCCACAGGCCCCTCCGCCGGGCTGTGGTCGGTCCCAGTGACGGGCAGCTCTGGGGACGCCGGGAAGGAGACGTCACAGGCGCTGAGGGACCGGCTGGCTACGGCCCGGCAGGGTGAGGCTCCCCGGGGACCCGCAGGGCTCTCTGCTCCCGGGCGTCCCGAGTCCCCAGAGTTCTCCGGGTGGGCTCTGGTTGGATCAGGAGGCTCGGGGGCATGAGGGTCTCTGTGCTCAGGGGGACACGCAGAGTCCTGAATCACCAGCGTCCCGTGCGCTCAGCTGTGGGGCCTGCAAGAGTCACTGGATAACGGGGCGACAGGACAAGACCCTTTGGAGACGGCCGGGAGCACAGGGACAGCTGTCCCAGAGGCACGGGGTGGGGGGGAGCAGTGGGCGGCGCTTTGTCGTTGTTGGGGAGGCCCGATCCAGCGGTGCTCAGGGGTCACTCCTGGAGGGGGCGGGAGACCCCACGGTGCCAGGGATGGAGCCCAGGCCAGCCTTGCGCGCTACCCACTGCGCGGTCCTGCCTCTGCCCCGGGAGAGCATTCCTTTTCAAAGCGATGGCTCGTCCCCGTCCCGGGCACTGAGGTCCGAGCCCAGGGTTCCCGAGCTGTGACTGCCGCTCTCCTGCGGGGGCCCGGGCAGGCCGCTGGGCACGGCACGGCCAACCCCCACCCCCCTCCCCACGCCTCACCTCGGGATTCTCTTTCTTTTTTTCTCCTCGTTCGTGTTGGAAAACAAACTGCTTAGAGCACCCGGCAGTGCGTCTACACCGGCCACTACAGGGCACCCGGCAGTGCGTCCACACCGGCCATTACAGGGCGACCTTCACAGCCGCAGACGCCGCACAGATTTAACAGCTGCTTTGTCCGGCTCCATAAACCACGGGCGAAAGCCACTCGTGTTTCCCCTGTTTACAGGCTGGGGGGGCCCGGCACCAGCACAGGAAGGAGCACTCTCTGGCGGGTCAAAGAAAGAATCTTTTTTTTTTTTGCTTTTTGGGTCACACCCGGCGATGCACAGGGGTTACTCCTGGCTCTGCACTCAGGAATTACTCCTGGCCGTGCCCAGGGGACCCTATGGGATGCTGGGGATCGAACCTGGGTCGACCACGTGCAAGGCACACGCCCTCCCCGCTGTGCTATCGCTCCAGCCCCCCCAAAAGAAGAATCTTATCACGTCTGATTGCGATGCGTCTGCTCATCGCCAGAGTGGTTCCGAGAGCTTCTCTATTATTATTATTATTATTATTATCATTTAATTGTTAAGTTTTCTTTATTGAATCACTGTGAGATAGACCCTCACAAAGCTGCTCATGGTTGGGTTTCAGTCATACAGTGCTCCAACAACGGTCCCTCCACCAGTGTAACGTCCCCAGTTTCGTCCCCCCTCCCCCACCGCTCCCCACCCGCCCAGCCTGCCGAGCGGGACAGGTAGAGAAGGACTGCGCTCACTTCTGGTATATTAAAAACGATAGTTTGAGACGAATGTCCAGCCAGGAGGGCTCTCGGTGGCAGGACCCTACCGCGAGAGTGTGTGGGGCCGAGGGCGGGTCAGGAAGAGAAGGGACGGGTGTGACAACGACAGCTGGAAGTGACCAGTTCAGACCAATGAAGGAGTGCTAAGTCCAGGTAAGGGACGTGCAGGGAAAGTGTTTCTAACCGCTTCATGTGTCAGAGCACGGAGAGTGTCCCGCCCGCACGGCAGAGCCTGGCAAGCTCCCCGCGGCGTACCCGAGATGCCAAAAGCAGTAGCAACACGTCTCACCATGGAGACGCTACTGGTGCCCGCCCGAGCAGATCGACGAGCAGCGGGACGACGGTGCTGCGGAGCAGAAATGGTGAAGGGCCAATGAGCTGGCGCGAAGGCCGGAGTCTGGGCTCTCCCGGGGCTGCTGGGGAAGGGGCCGGAGGGAAGTCGAGTCTCCTGACCGGGTCCCTCTGCCTCCCCCTCCCCCTGGCCCGCCCAGCCTCCGCCCAGCTCCAGGCCCACTTCCTTAGAGCCCTCACAGCCCATTAGGGGCCGGGGCCACTGTTGGAGGCCGGGACACTCCCGTCCCCCTGCTGGGGCGTGAATGGGCCAAGGTCACAAGTGCTGCTTGCTCAGTCGCTCAGCCTGATCCCAGCTGGGGAGCTGCCGGGAGAGGAGCTCGTGGCCCTTTTGTTCCCTCGTGTCCCCTCCTGGGGCCTCTGCCCCCTCTTAGCCCCACACAGACACCCCCACACAGACACCCCCCCGCACACACCCCGGCACTTCCTGAAGCCCCCGGGGGGGGGGCAGGGGGCACAGATTCTGCTCGGATCCTTTCAGAGGCCGAACCGGGCCTGGCTCTGTCCGGCACCGCGGCCTCTGGGACCCAGAGTGACCCTGGCCCTGAGTGACCCTGGCCCTGAGTGACCCTGGCCCCAAGTGACCCTGGCCCTGAGTGACCCTGGCCCCGAGTAAGGGCTGTGGCCCCACTAGGCCCCCCCAAGGAGCACCTGATGCTCTGACAGCCTGAGGCCAGGGTCTTTTTCTGAGGGAGCATTTCCTTCACGCTCGAGAAGCAAAGTCTGACCTTGCAACCATGGCCTGCCGCCCCGTTCCAGATTCATAGCATTTGTGTGTGTGCGCACACGTGCGTGTGCGTTCATATGTGTATGCACATGTGTGTGAATGTGTGTGCGTGCGTGAGAGTGTGTGATGTGCATGAGTGTGTATATGTGTGAGCATGTATATGTGTGCATGTGTGTGTGTGAGTGTGTGAATGTGTGAGTATGTGTGCATGTGTGAGTGTATATGTGTGCGAGTGTGTGAGGGCATGTGTGTGCGTATGTGTATGTGTGCATGTGTGAGTGTATATGTGTGTGAGTGTGTGAGTGTATATGTGTGTGAGTGTGTGAGGGCATGTGTGTGCGTATGTGTATGTGTGTATGTGTGTGAGTGTGTGTATATGAGTGCATGTGTGTGTGTGTGTGCATGTGTGACTGTGTATGCACGTGTGCACATGTGTGTGTTGCTCAGTCTCAGTGTGAAGGAGCAGCTGGAACCCGGGGCGAGTTCCCGTGAAGGCTCCCTGGCCAGGACCCCGGGCAGACCAGGAGTCCCCCTCGGTCATCTCAGCTCCTTCCTTCGCTCCCACAAGGCTCGGGGTGTCGGCGACTCAGTGGACAGCGAGCGGCTGAGACGCTTACGGGGGCTGCAGCGGGGGTGGCCGGGGCCTGGGGCGCCCCTCTGCGTGGAGGGTCCGACTCCCGGCAACACAGCCCCCTGCGGGCCCGACTGTGTCCCCCCAATGCGTTTGTTCAGAACCAAGCTCCGCCCCATTCCCGCCCCGAGTGTCCGTGGCCGTTGCTGTCTCTCCGCAGACGTCCCTCACCAGGTGACCCGCAGACCCGGCCTTAGCCCGAGTCCCGTGCGGGACTCCGGGGTCACTTCCTGGTTGACAGCGGCGAGTCTTGCCTGACGGTCCAGCCGGTGGCCAGTAGCTGTGGAGGCGGGTCTCCCCGGGGCCGCTGGCCACAGCCGTGAGCAGGGCGGCCCCCCCCCAGCTGAAACCAAAGAAATGGAACAGCGGGAAGAAGCCGTCCGCAGTGCTCGGACACAGGACGCCCTGGGGCCAAGGTCGAGGGACACCTGCAGCCTGGCCCCGGGACGGCCGGTGACCCCCTCAGGGCGACATTTGCTCCTCTTGAGCTGGCGCCCGGGGGAAACTGGAGCAGGAGACAGAGACATGCGCAGCCCCGGGACCGACTTGTGAGCGGGAGTCACTTCCTTGGGGCCGATGTTGTGGAGCCCCGAGACGTCATGGTGGAGGAGGAGCCGAGGCCCAGGGCTGCTCTGAGGGGTGTGGGTGCGAGGGGCGGGCAGCCCAGCACGTGACAGCAGGACCCGCGCCTTCCCGCCGCCTGCTCGTCCTTACGTCCCGAGCGTCCCCCAGTCCCCGTCATCAGAGTCTGCCCGTCCCTCTACCCGCGGGGGCCTCGCTGTCACTTCTACTCTCTACCCCCCCCCGGGACCAGCCACGCCAGCCCGCGACGGGGAGGAGGGGGCCGGCACCCCTCCCGGGCCCGAGGCACCAAGCGTTACCTGCTCAAAGGCCCCGGGACCTGCGGGGGGAATCCCGGGCCTGCGGGCTCCAGGCTTGGTCTTTGGCTTGAACCCGGAGCCGGCCCGGGCTCCCCGGCTTCCCTTCCTCTGATGGCCCGGCCTTCCTGCTTCCAGCCCCCGCCCGGGACGGGGAGTGTGTGGCTCCGTGAGCCTCGCCCCCTCTTTCCCCCCGCAGGACCCTCCCCCGGGCCCTCCCCCTGCCCCAGTCTCAGGGACAGGGCAGAGCCGAGAGTGCGAATCCCACAGCGAGCTTTAGTGCTCCGGCTAGCGGGGCCCGAGTGTCCGCCGGCGTGGCGGCTGCGGCAAGGGCCCGAGCACTAGGCTCGGCGAGCTCTTACACCTTCATCCAGGCAAGTCCGCACCGCTCGGCACATGTCCACCCCCTGCAGAGGACGCGTCCTTCGGCTGTTGCTGTCTTGGCAGCGCCCGGCCCACCTCCCCGGCCGTGCCACCGGGACCGAGTCTCTCTCCCGGGGTCACCTCTGACAGCAGCGTCTGGTTTCCTGCTTCTCTAGTTCCCGGAAGAGGCCCGAGTCACTCAGAGCCGGGCCTGGCCGTTCCCGGCTAAGTGGGCCCAACACCTCCATCACGGCCCCCTGCGCCCCCGGCCGGCCGCGGTCACCCGAGGGCAGCTGTGGGCAGGGCCGGGGGCGGGGCCTGCTCACGCCCGCTAGAGCCGCCCACGTCCTGCCTGCCTGGCCGCGTCCACTGCCGGCGTCCACCCACCCGGAGCCCCTCAGACCGCGACGGAGGACGCAGAGAGGCCGAGGCAGGCCCCGAGTTCCTGTCAATCAGGAGCTGCCGAGCACCTGCCCGCAGAGCCCGCCCGGAGGACCCCCGCCCCCCCCCCCGCAGTATCCTCCCACTCACTTTGTCACCTCCCGTCTCCCCACGCTGTGCTGGGGGCGCCAACGGGCAGTGAAGGGAGCTAGACGGGGAGAGCAGGGCTGGAGAAAAGTGCTCATCAGCCCCTGGGCGGCGGGGGGCGGTCAGGGGGGGACGCGGGCCCCCCACGGGGCTGTGCTCTGCTCTCGGCCCGCTCCCCTCCTGCCTGGAGATGGCAGAGAAAGTGGGCTCCTCCAGCAGTGCTCGTGAGAACCCGCCCGGTGCTGATGCCCACCGGGAGCCAGACTCATGCCCCCCGACCCCTCCCCAACCCCCGCCGCCCCTTGGCTGGGCTCCCCCGTACACCCCCGTCTCCTGGTGTTGGGCCTGAGATGGGTCAGGTGAGACTGGCCCCTCGAGAGCCTTTTCCCGGCCGCTTCATCCCACCGGACACCTCGCAGCCTCTCTCTGCAGGGGGCGGTCCACCCGCACGTGCACACATCCGAACATGCAGAGACATGTAGAGGGCTGGGTGGGTGGGGCGTGGGTACGAGGAGAACAGGCCCACCACATGCACAGACAAACGGGGGGAGACGGCACATTCGCGGACTAGGGGGGGTCGGCAGCAGATCACGGACGAGGAGTTACGGGTGGGCCACAGGTGACTGACCCCGAGGCCTGCACTGACGGGGAATGGGAGGAGGGTGGACGAGGGGCCGGGCCGACAGTGGCCATGGACAGACGCCCTCCCCTCCCCCGCCTGCCGAGTCAAGGCCCCGGAGCAGGCCCCTGGCCCCCCGGGAGAGCTGCCTCCTGGCCTGTCCCGGAACCCTCCGGCCCCCGACGCTTTGCTGTGGGAGATGTAGAGAAGGTGGGGCCCGGGGAGGCGGGGCCGGGCCGGGCAGGGGGCAGCGGGGCGGCCCGAAGGTGCTGGTGAGTCCGCGTGCGGACGTGGAGACACGGAGAACAGCACCGCGTCCTGTTCACGCGGAGACGCCGAGTTTGGGCCGGAACGCGCCCTCCTCCCGCGCGGGTGCTGGGTGTCAGCAGGCTGTGGGGGCTCAGAGACTGACTCTGGCGATCGCCGGCTCACAGGGGGCCCGTGATGAATCCCCTGGAGTGGGGCCCCCAGAGCCCTCATACTCCCAAGGGCCCCACGGAACCCGGGGACAGAAGTAGGAGGGAAACTCATTTCTTGCTTTTGGTTTTTTTTTTCTTTTTGGGCCACACCCGGCAATGCACAGGGGTAACTCCTGGCTCTGCACTCAGGAATTACTCCTGGCGGTGCTCGGGGGACCCTATGGGATGCTGGGAATTGAACCCGGGTCGGCCGCGTGCAAGGCAAACGCCCTCCCCACTGTGCTATCACTCCGGCCCCAGGAGGGAAACTCTCGGCAGGAGATAAATGTGAGAAGGGTCCGAGGTGCAGCGACTCCTAACAGAGAAGGAAGGTCACAGAGGGAAGGACCTGCCCCAGCACCCGCCCTCCTGGCGCCCAGACCCTTCAGGCTGTCTCCCCACCCCACCCCACCCCAGCCACAGACGGGGCTCGGGCGTCACCAGACCCACGGCAAGGCTCCGCGGGCGGCTTCCCTGGCTCCACGGCCTCGCTCTGTCACATCACTCCTCCTCCCTCCAGGCTGTGGGCCTCACCCGGGGGGTCGCCTCTTTCTCTCTCTCTCTTTCCTTCCTTCCTTCTTTCTTTCTCTCTTTCTTTCTTTCTTTCTTTCTTTCTTTCTTTCTTTCTTTCTTTCTTTCTTTCTTTCTTTCTTTCTTTCTTTCTTTCTTTCTTTCTTTCTTTCTTTCTTTCTTTCCTTCTTTCCTTCTTTCTTTCTTTCTTTCTTTCTTTCTTTCTTTCTTTCTTTCTTTCTTTCTTTCTTTCTTTCTTTCTTTCTTTCTTTCTTTCTTCCTTCCTTCCTTCCTTCCTTCCTTCCTTCCTTCCTTTCTTTCTTTCTTTCTTTCTTTCTTTCTTTCTTCCTTCCTTCCTTTCTTTCTTTTTATTTATTTATTTATTTATTTTAACTGAATCGCCATGAGATACAGCTACAAGCTTTCGTGTTTGAGTTTCAGTCACAGACGACGGAACACCCGTCCCTCCGCCAAGGCACATTCCCCACCCCCTTCCCGGCCCTGCCTCCGTGGCAGACAGTCTCCCCCACTCTCTCTCTCTACTTTGGGGCGTTACGGTTTGCAGTACAGACGCCGAGAGGCCGTCACGTTGGGTCCCTTGTCTACTCTCAGCACACAGCTCCCACCCCGAGCATCCCTCCGACCGTCCCTGACTCAGTGACCCCTTCTCCCTCCCAGCCGCCTTTGCCCCCAGCCCACGAGGCGGGCTGCCAACCATGGGGCAACCCTCCCGGCCCTGGTGTCTACGGTCCCTGGGCGTTTCCAGGCCTGAGTCCCGCCCCTGAGGCACCGCACTGGCGTCTGGGAGCCCCGGAGAGTCAGAATGGAGCACGTGGTCTCTCTCCTTCCCGGCCCCTCTGCAGGGCCGCTGCGGAGAGGAGAGCCGGCCTTCCACGCGCTGACCACTGCGGGGGGGGGGGGGGCAGAGCCTCTCTGGGCGCTGCTGCCCGCCTTCTGCTGTCGCTCCCGGTACTCACTCTCGGGTTTTCGCGGGCGTGGATTGAGGACCCCCCGTTGGTGTTTGAACACTCGGGGAGCCAGCGGGAACTGCCCCCCCTTTCCCAACCTCTGCCCCCGTGTGGAGCACGACCTCTGGCAGACTTAGTTTGGGCGTGGGGGGGCCCACCCAGGGCAGCTCAGGGCTTACTCCTGCCTCTGTGCTCAGGGCCCGCCTGGTGGTGCTCGAGCGACCAGCTCGGGTGCTGGAGAGGAGAAGGTGGGTCACGCGCGGGGCCGGCGCCTGGCCCCTGTCCTGGCTCTTTGGTGGCGCCCGCCCTCCCCCCACCGATGAAAACCACCGTTGTGAGTTTCGTTTCCCTCCGACTTGCCGAGCAGGGTCCATGCCGGCTGTCCTGGAGAAACCTCTCTGGGTGCCCGCACGACTTCATCCGACCGACGCGTGGGGTCCGGGAGAGAGCAGACGGCCCCCGCAGCAGACGGCCCCCGGGACGCGGAGCGCCAGAGCCCGGTCACGAGCCCAGACGCCGGGGTGGACGGAAGCTCTGCCAATGTCAGTCGTCCTCCAGCCACAGACCTGGACGTGAGGGTCCCCCCGCCGGGCCCCGGGAACCCCCTCCAAGGCCCCCCGGCAAAGCAGCCCCCCTCTCCTCGCCCCCACCGAGCCCTGCACACAGGCATTTCCTCTGCCCTGTCCCACTGGGCCACCCCATTGCTCCTCTCGGGTGAAACCAACTCGCCATTGTGCCTCGAGGGCTGGCAGGAGGATCAGGGAAGCCAGAGCCACGTCCACGGTGGGCAGCGCGTACCTGGGCACAGGGTTGGGGACGGGTCCTGGTCTCTCCATGGCAACACAGAGCAGCTCCGCCCCCCCCCCCGAGAACCGCTGGCCCCGGCCCCAACCCGTCTTCCCGCCCCTCCGCCTCTGCTCATGGGGGCTCTGCCCGGGGCCCGCTGACGCCGCGTGGGGCGGCTTCCCGGGTGCCCGCTGTGCCCAGAGACAGGCTCTTCCCAGCGGTGCCCCCGGTGTTACCTGAAGGGGAAACACGGCGAGTCCCTTGGCTCTCGGAGACTGTTTCCTGCCTTCCAGCTGCGGTTCCCGGTTCCTGCTTCTGTGAGGGGTTTGCCACGTCGGTCTCCGGCCCCGGGGAGGAGGCTCGAGTGTGTCTCGGGGTAGGACCTCACGGGCAGAGCCCCAGCGCCCTGGGCCAGTCCCCGAGACCCAGACGCCGGCCGCGTCCTCTCTCGCCAACAGCACGGTCAGCTTCTGGGCAGGCGCTGGGCGCCTGCGGTCTAGGGTCCTGACGGGGGGGGTCCCGCAGGGGAGGGGGGGCGGGGCCCTCCCCGCTCTGGTCGAGGGTGCTGCTGTGAGCACTGCGCACGGAGCAAGGGCGGCCCGGGTGAGCTCTGCTGCCGCCACGCGCCAACCCGAGTCCTGCGCGTCCCCAGCCGCTGTCACCTGGCTCCCGCCGGCCGCTGGGGCGTTCCGGGGAGATTGATGGCCCGGCCCCCGCGCCTGACATTTGGAGGAAGCGGCACAGAAATGAATCTTGTGTTTGACATTTCGGAGGGAGGTTTTCCCAGTGCCGGGGCTCCCTAAATCACGCCAGAGGGACCCCGTGACAGCGCGGCCCCCGGATAGCAGGGACGCCCCCGCCACGGACACCAGGGCGGGCCTGACCGGCAGGCAGAACCCGCCACAGAATGTCCCCGTCCCCCTGAGGGCACCTGCTGGCTCTGGCTCAGGCACGGGCCGGTGGCGAGGGTGGCCCCGTTCCGGGGCGGGAGTGCCCAGGGAGTCACGGGCAAGTTTCATATTTCACGTCCGTAAAACGTTTCTACTTCTCTCGGATGAAGCAACAGGCATGGCTGCTCTGATGGATTCGGTCCCACCTGTGGATGAGTCGCGATGGCCGCTAAGCTTGGACTTCCACCTTCAGGACTGGTTTTCGGGATTTTAGAACGGGTGATTTAGAATCGTTTACGACAGACCCGTACGCGGGTCGTTAAGGGGACAAATGCGGTTTTACGTGCCATGGATTTTATTTTTCGATCAGGATCAGATCATAGGATATCTCTGTATACTTATATCTGGCTGAATTATTCAAAAGAGATGTCTCCGCGGCTGTAAGTGCTTTGATTTATGTCTCTTCTATGAAGTGAGGGTGACGACTGAGCCATTAGTAGGAGTCAGTTCCGCGTGACGTTCTTCAGCGAGGTCTGTTATAAACATCACTGCGACGGGGTGATTTGCAGACCCTATGGCTGTATAGGGTACGCTGACCCGTGTGCAGGCACGAATCATACTTTCCTCTCATTTCACACACATACACGGACAGAAATACCTGCAGTCCTGGGAGCAAGGATCACGTGTGCCAAACCTAAAGGTGCTGATTTGAAACGCCCTTGAAACGGAGCTGCAGCTGGGGGGTTGTGGGTTTAATGCAGCTAGAGCGAGACGGGACCTGGTGGCTCAGACTGGCACGCCTGGGTCTTGCTCCGAGGGTGAACGGAGCTGCCCCCCGCCCGGCCCCACGCCCTCCCTGTGTCCCCGAGAGACTCCTTAGCCCGCACCACCGCACGGAGAGGAAGAGCCCCAGTGGCCGAAAGCACCCGGGGTGGTTCTCGCTCCCGATGGCTCGGGAGGGGAGGGTGGGACACGTCCACCTGGGGGTGGGGTGGGGGTCTGTGCTCACGCCTGCCAGGCTGCCAAGGACTCAGGCCTCCTGGGCGCTGCCTGGGGAGCCCCGGACGGAGCCTGCAAAGGCGGCCCAGTGGTCAGAGGGCCAGCGGGGCCCGGCCTTCCTCTCCGTCCCGCGGAGTGAGGGCCGCCGTAGTGGGCAGAGAGACAGTGTGCAGAAGGAGCTGTCCCCGCAGGCTGGTGCTGACCTGGGCCTCCACGGCTGGGGCAGCTGACCCCACCCGCGCCTCTTCCTTGGGGGAAGACTCACCCGCTGACTAAGGCCTGAGCCGGCCGCGCCCCGGCCAGGAGCTCCCGGAAACGGTGACGCCTTTCCTTCCCTCTCCGGACGGACGTGGGTGACCTTCCTCCCCCAGGGCCCAGCCACTGCGAGCGGAGACCCGGTGCCCACTGCCACGCGGGTTTCCTGGGGTGGACGCTGGCCCGCTAAAGGCGTGGAGAGTGGAGACGCCTCGACGGACGTGAAGAGACCGTGGCCGAGACCGGGAGCTTTGTACGGACCAAGACCAACGGCGACGGTCTCCTTCCCGGGGGAGGGAGTGAACTCGGGGGCCGGAATGGGGTGGCGGGCGGGGGTCCGAGCGGAGCAGGCCACATCTGCCTGCCTGGGCGGAGGTGACCCCACCACGGCACGTCTCTCCGGGAAGGGTGGGTGCACGGTGTCTCGGAGTGGCGAGGAGAGGAGTCGGGGCCGTGGGGGCCGGGCCGGGGCAGAACTTTCCTGGAGACGGGTCTTCCGAGGGGGCAGCGCAGGCTGCACAGAGCCGTCCCTGTGTCCAGCCTTGGGTTCCCGCGGCCCCTCGCGTGGGCAGGGCCCCCGACGGCCCATCTGAGGGGCCGCAGCATGGGGTGGGGCCCCCCGTACTCCAGCGGGATGACGCAGGAAGCTCCGCTGAGGCCGTGTTGGCTGAGGTGGGGAGAGGGTCCCGTGCGCCTCCCTGGTGGTCTCGGTTCCATCCTGGTCCCACACGAGGCCCCCGCACCGCCAGCGTCTCGCCGGTGCCCCCGCTGGAATACTCCGTGATAGTCTGCTGAGCACTGTCGGGTGCTCGGG
>NC_073303.1:1285207-1292707 GCF_027595985.1 Sorex araneus
GGCGGGGGGCGGCCTCCTCTCGGCCCCGCTAAATATATGTTCCCGGGCGCGACTGTTTCCCTGATAACAAACTGCGGACAGGCCACCTTTACAGTAACATTATTCCTCCCGTGGCTGATGGGCGGAATTTCATTATGTCACCGCTAATGTTTCAATATTTCTGCAAAATGTCACCGTATGCAAATGAGCGGAGGTGAGGGCTGGCCGCGGTTTCCGGAGAGCCACGCGGCCCTTTCCTGCCCGGAGACGGGCCGGACGCGGGGACGGAGGGCAGAGCCTCGGCCCGGCTCGCCTGGCGGGAGAGGGTCGGCGGGGGCCGGGCGGGGGCGGGACGGACCAGGACCCCTGGGCTGACCCATCGGTGGGCTCCGGGGAGAGCCCGGGTGGGGCGGGCCGAGCGTTCTGCCCGGCAGGCTGCGAGCCCCTCGCGGTGTCCAGGCCAAAGCGGGGTTCGTGCTGCCGCGTCTGACCTCGGGGCCTGGGCACAGCCCGGGGAGACGCCCCTGGGGGAGCGTCCTCACGGCCCAGACCCGGCTCTGCCCCCTGGGAGGGCGAGGGGACACTGGCAACCCCGGGAGTGTCCCCCGGGGAGGGGCCTGGGGCCTCACACTGGCCTGGGGGAGCCGGCAGCCCCCACCCGCACCTCAGGCCCCTCCTACGCCCTCCCTGGCTTGGCCAGACCCTGTCCAGGTGCGCCTGGGACCAGTGTGCGAGGGTCCCCTGGGGTCACCGGGCTGATTCCCGGGGACGCGCTTCTGGCTCAGCCCCGAGGGTCCCGACAGCCACCCAAGCCCCATCACGACCCCTTCAGACGGCCCGTGACTTTGCCTGTACTCCCCTGGGTCCTGCAGGCCCAGGCCCTGTCCTGCCCCCACCTCCACCACCGCTTCTAGAACCTTCCTCTTTGCTAGTTAGTGTTTTACTAAGGCACCAGGATTTACACGTCATTCACGGCTGAGTTCCAGGCACGCGTGCTGCAGCGCCCGCCCCACCCCCAGGGACCCCTCCCCTCCCCGGGACCCCCAAGTCCCCTCTGGCCCCGCCCGCTGCCTGGCCAGGCACCTTGGCCACCGGGTCGCCGTAGTCACACCCCTGTGGTTTATTGATTTATTTATTTTTTATAAGAAATATTTTATTGAATCACCGTGAAAAAAAAATTACAAAGCTTTCAGGTTTAAGTCACAGTCAAATACTGATTAAACCCCCTTCCCTTCACCAGTGCACGTTCCACCACCAAGAACCCCAATACACCCCCTCCCACCCCACCCCCCATCTAAGTAGCTAATGATATTCCCTTTATTCTTTATATCCTTTGAGTACATTCCATATTTCCATGCAGAAATCACTATTATTGTTTGGAATTTTTCCCCAACAATCAGGCCTGCTGAATAGGCATCATCTAATAATTTCTCTTCATTGCTGTGAGTGAAGACTTTCCGCACAGGTTTGGGTTTCTAATATTTTAGCTCAGTTCACAGTCAAGATGGATGGCTGCAAGAATCCGCTCTGGTGCCAAAATGGGTTAGGAGACCTCAGGGTCACAGTCTTTAGGCGCGGAGGGTCTGCTCGTGCCGAGGCTCTGGATCTATTGATTTATTTTTTAAAAGAGTCTTTATTTTTTTTTCTTTTTTGGTCACACCCGGCGATGCACGGGGGTGACTCCTGGCTCTGCACTCAGGAATCACTCCTGGCGGTGCTCAGGGGACCCTATGGGATGCCGGGAATCGAACCCGGGTTGGTCGCATGCGAGGCAAATGCCCTCCCCGCTGTGCTGTCGCTCCGGCCCCGCCCCTCTGGTTTAGACACGTCCACTCACCTCACCTCTCCCCACCCACGTGGCCGGCAGAACCTCCGCAAGCCCAGTGCGGCGAGTCCCTCCCTGCAAGGCTTCGTCCACTGGCCGTTCTCCCCCGTCCCCAGGGCAGACACGAACCCCCCAGCTCTGCCCTGAGCTCTGAGCCCAGCCCGCAGCCACGCCTCGTCTTGGCTTTGAGGCGGGAGCACAGAAGGCAGAGTCTCCCCCGGGGCAGCTTCTGAGGAGACTCGGGGCCCTCGGGACAGGGGCCGCCTGGCTCTGGCTCCCCTGCAAGTCAAACTCTCTGGGGGAGCTTTGAGAGGGGATGAAGCCCGTGTGACCCCCCACCCTGAGCGCCCCAGCTGGAAGGAGCGTCCCTGCGCCCAGTGGGGAGCTGTACCCAGAGGAGCCCAACAAGGCCCGAACACGAGAAAGGAGCATCGCTTCCGGGATGCCCGAACGTCTGAACAGCCGAGGGGGGTTGTAAGCAGCACGCGAAGAGACCACCAGCCCCGTTAGTCAGGGGCACAGCAAGGGCAAAGCCATCCGCCCCCTCCTGTTGGACAGAGAGAGGCAGACACACAGACACAGACACACAGACACACACACACAGACACACAGACACACACACTGTAATGCTAGACTTTAAAAATATTAATTTTTAATCTTTAATTAAAATTTTTTTTTTTGCTTTTTGGGTCACACCTGGCAATGCACAAGGGTCATTCCTGGCTCATGCACTCAGGAATTACTCCTGGCGGTGCTCAGGGGACCATATGGGATGCTGGGATTCGAACCCGGGTTGGCCGCGTGCAAGGCAAACGCCCTACCCGCTGTGCTATCGCTCCAGCCCCAATTTTTTAAATTTTAACCTTTAATTTTTGTGTCCCGGCGCTGCCACTTACGCAGTTGTGCGTAAAGGGTCCAGGCACACGGCGACCCCACACGCACTGCACGGCGTCACCTTCCCTTACAGCCGAGCTGTATCCCGCTGTGTCGGCACACCACTTTTCTTCACCAACGCGTCTGTTCTTGAACACTGGATTGTTCCGAGGTGTGGCGATGGTGGACGGCCCTGCACTGACCATAGGGGTGCCGATGTCCGTTCGCAGTCGAGTTTGGGGGCCCCTGGGGGGGGATGTCCAGAAGTGAGATTGTGGAGCTCTGGTCCTCTCAACTGAGCTCATTGTGGTGGGGACGGGCGGGACCGTAGGGTCACCGGGGTGAGGTGGACGGCTGTGGACACTGAGGCGTGGGCTGGCGTGTTGCATGCATGACACCCTCTGGTGAACAGGCTGGAAAATCACGGTGCCTCCGAGTTTTGTTTAGATGTAAAAAAAAAAAAAGGGCTGGAGCGATAGCACAGCGGGTGGGGTGTTTGCCTTGCACTCGGCTGACCCGGGTTCGATTCCTCCGCCCCTCTCGGAGAGCCCAGCGAGCTACCGAGAGTATCCCGCCACACGGCAAAGCCTGGCAAGCTCCCCGTGGCGTATTCGTTATGCCAAAAACAGTAACAACAAGTCTCACAGTGGAGACGTGACTGGTGCCCACTCAAACAAATCCATGAGCAATGGGACAACAGTGAATATTTTTATGGGTTCTTTAGGGAAATTTATTTTAATTTTATTTTTTTTACCTTTTTTAATTGAATCACTGTGGGATAGACCCTTACAGACCCGTTCATGGTTGGGTGTTAGTCACACAGTGTCCCAAGCCCGTCCCTCCTCCAGGGCACATGCCCAGCACCCGTGTCCCCAGGGTCCCTCCCATCACCCCCACCTGCCTCTATGGAGGGCTTTTCTTCTCTCTCTCCCTCTCTCTCTCTCTCCCCTTCCCTCTCTCTCCTCTCTCTCTCCCTCTCTCTCTCCCTCTCTCTTCCTCTCTCTCTCCCTCCCTCTCTCCCTCCCTCTCTCTCACTTTCCCTCTCTCCCCTCTCTCTCTCCTCTCTCTCCCTCTCTCTTTCTTTCTCTCTTTCGTTCTCACTCCCCCCCTCTCTCTCTCCTTTTGGACACTGTGGTTTGCAATACTGATACTGAAAGGTTGTCCAGAATATCCCTTTACCCACTTTCAACCCTCAGGTCTTGTCCAGCGTGACCCTTCCCAGCTGCTATCGTCACACTGGTCCCTTCTCCATCTTACCCGCCCTCCGCCCCCCACACACTTGTGGTTAGTCCCAGCCACTGACCAGTCCTCCTGGCCCCTGTTTCCCTGGCCTTGGACATTGTCTCCTGTATGTCTGTTATACCCCACCCACGCGTGCCGTCCTTCCGCGCCTGTCCCTCTCCCTCTCACTTCTCTCAGCGTACACTCCATGTTGCCCCTTCACGGGCGAAGCTCACGACTCATTTTCCCTACCCGTCGCATCGTGCTCCCCTGTGCAGACGGGCCTTTAGTTTCTCTATCCAGCCGCCCGTCCTCGGGCACTCGGCTTATTTCAGATCCTGGCCATGGCGAGCACAGGCGTGCGGGTGGCGAGTCTGCTGCGTGTTTCTGGGCAAGTGGAAGCCCACGGGGAAACGGGAGCTCGATTACCCGGTGCCTGAGAAACGTCCGTCTTGGTTCCCAAAGGCTGGGCCAGTGGGCTCCCACCAGCGGCGACTCCTCAACACTTCAGACGAGCACGACGGGCGTCTGTGTGACCCGGAGAGTTCATGGACAGACTGAGAGCGTGAAGGGAG
This sequence comes from Sorex araneus, assembly GCF_027595985.1. Lineage (NCBI taxonomy): Eukaryota > Metazoa > Chordata > Mammalia > Eulipotyphla > Soricidae > Sorex > Sorex araneus. The sequence goes on from NC_073303.1 coordinate 1,289,681, forward strand.
GCGTGAGCAATACAGGGCGCCCGGTCACGCAACACGCGTCATCAGAAGTGGCTGTAGAAACAGGCAGGCCAGGAGCCGGCAGGAACGGGCAGGGGCATCTCAGCCAGCCCCACCCTTGGCCCCGGAGGGTGCTGGGAGTGAGCCCTGGGCCCTGGGTCAGGAGTGGACTCGAGCCTGGCTAGTTGTGGCCCCAAGTCTGCCCCTCCCCAACACAGACAGAAGCGTGTCCCTCGGGGAAGGGGGGGGGTCTGTCTGCTGCCTGCACCCACGCCAGCGCCCACTGCCACCCTGAGTGCCCACCTTCGAGGCCCCCAGGTGCCGCCCTCGGGACGCCCCTCCTCCTCCCTGCCCGGGGCTGTGCCTGACTCTCCAGGGCAGCTGCCCGGCCCCACGTGGACGGAGACGGGGTCAGCGGGTCCCGGGTGCGGGCTGCCTGACACCGCGTCCTCCCCTCCTCCTGCTCCTCTCGCTCCCGGCAGGCGTCTCTGCCCGCCCCTCCCCTGCCCTCGGCCACCAGCCCAGCGAGGACTCAGCACCGCCCCCCCCCCCCCCGACCTTCCCTGCGCTCCGACAGCCAGGCAGGGCCGTCATGGGCCGGGAAAGAGGCCAGTGGCTGAACACGCGTGCCACTCCGTGTTCAGCACCTGGGTGCCAGGAGCAAGAAACGGGCAGAGTCTGTGGGACCCTTCCCCTGCACCCCCCACCCCTGTCCACTGCAGGCTGGCCCCGCCCGGGCTGGGTGGAGCCGCTGAGGGAGCGGGCGGTACTCTCTGCCCTGGGCACTTGGCTCGGGCTCCGGAGTCCTGGGGAGACACAGGGTGCCCCCGGCTCCCGCCAACCCTGAGCACAGAGCCGGGCGGGCGCTAGTGACTCATTCAGGCGTGGGGGCCACATTGCAGGGGCTCAGGGGCTACTCCTGACTCAGTGCTCGGCAGTCGCTCCTGGGGGTGCTCACGGCTTCAAGCCCAGGCTCCCTCCCTTGGTCTCCAGCCCCGACTCACCTCCCGACGCCTGTTTTCTATTTTCAAATTAACTTATTGAGGTGCTAGAGGAAAGTTTCCTCCTGTTACAGTATCAAGCACTGGGGTGGAGGCAACTGGGCGCCCCAGCTGTGGCCAAAGCTCGCTCCTCTGTCAGGGGTCACCCTGGGGTGCTCAGGGGTCCCTCCTGGCAGTGCTCAGGGATCCCTCCTGGCAGTGCTCAGGGGTCACCCCTGGGGGTGCTCAGGGACCCCTCCTGGGGTGCTCAGGGTGACCCCCTGGGGTGCTCAGGGATTGATCAGGGGTCAGTCCTCCTGCGAGGCCAGCGCCTTGCCCTGCGTGACCTCTCTCCTCTCTCGAAATTATGATACCAAACTTTTAAAAATCAACCTGCGTGTTTCTCCCTCTCGAAGTTTCTGAGCAAATGCAAATGTCTCTGGCAAGGAACTCACGTCTGACCTTTGTCGACGCATGATATAAACATCACAGGGGATTCGACTTGTTTTCCCCCAAGTTTTCTTTTATTTTCCGCTGACGAGATGCTGAGCCGGGCGCTCGGGGCGAGAGCCATGCCCGCGCGGTGCCAAGGGAACTTGTACCTCCAGTAAAGACTAATGTACAGTATCTTTTATCCCAATTAGGTGGAACAAATATTCTGCAATTTGTAATTATTATCGCGATTACCATTATTTTTAATGAATCCGTTCTTGAATTAAGGTTCTCTTTGGTTTACTCACAGCATTGGGAAGACCGTTATAAAAAATGAGCAAGGCTTTCAGCCATTTATAATAAAAGCTGAATGACTAAACAGACCCACTTTTTTTTATTTGCATTAATGAGTTCAATCCCAAATATCTATGCAATAATATATGAAATTAAGTTATAAATGTGGGGATGCACAGCCAGTCACCACGAAAATCTGCATGCAAATGCATAATAATCACAAATCTACAATATTACAATATTAAAAAATACCCACAATTAAATTATCATGTGGAAATAATCATAATGTTATTGGAAACTCAATTATCATGGCAACCGTTGTTGGGGAATTAGCAGAGTTTGGCAAAGGCAAGTCAGACCTGAATTCATCAAATATATATTATCACAATATTACATGTTCACTTCGATTCCATGCAAAGACAAACATCCCCTCTCACTAGTATCTGCCCGATGCATTTGTATTATTCATGAACGACTGTGTGATCTGTTATACATACAAAACTGATTGTGAGCTGCCTGCCGCGGGCTGCGGCGCAGACAGAATTAATTTTATTATACACACATGCCTGATAATTGTGAAGAATTTGGTCAAATACCAAACTCTGCTCCTGTGCCCGTGACTCTGCCTCCTTGCCCTGTCGCAGGCCTGGGGCCAGCGGCCACTCCTCCGTGTCACAGGGAAAGTCTTTGTCCCGGCAGGAAAGTTCCTGGCCGCGAATGAGCCGGAACTGTGAAGCGGGGTCCCTCCTCGCCGCTCCCCCGCGCAGGGGTGAGTTCATGCTGTTGAGACCCCAAGACCGGGGTGGGGGGAGGCCCTGTGAGAGGCCGGGCTCTGCAGGGCCCCCAGGTGACCGGGGAAGGTTCCGGCGTGTAGCCTGGGTGATGTCGGTTCCTGGAAGACCGACGTCCCCCGCCACCCCCCTTCTGAGCCTGGCAGGGCAGGACGACCACGGGGAGCAACTTTTTTTGGAAAAAAAAATCTAAGTTTTTTAAGAAAAAGAAGGGAGAGGAGAGAAAAGACGAAGAGGAGACGGAGGAGAGGGGAGGAGAGAAGGGGGAGGGGGCAGAGAGGAGGGCGGGGACGGCGGGACAGCTCCTGAGACCCCGAAGGGGCAGGACCCACCCACTTGCGTCCCACCGAGTGACCACGAGCCTGTTCTAACCAGATGGCGGATCCCGCGAGCTCGGGGGTCTCCTCCCCTTTCCCTCTGACCTGTTACACGGGGGAAGCTTATTTCTTGATGCGCCTCTGCGTACGGGGTTGGTTGGTTTGTGTATGTGTTTTCCAGACCTAAAAGGAGGCAAGTTTTATTTTATTTATATC
>NC_073303.1:1297707-1336152 GCF_027595985.1 Sorex araneus
GCAGGGGTCCCCTCGTGTGTCCATCCCGAGGGCCGGGAGGAGGAAGGTGGGAGGGCCGTACTCAGGAAAGGGGCCACCGGCCACGTGGGCTTTTACATGTCATGCAGAGGAACCAGAAACTAACCCCAATACCAACGCAACAGGAAACGGTTCGCTTCTGTGTCTGCGCGTGTTTCGTAAACGCAGTTTCCCCCGTGTACGGAGCGTGATGGGCTCAGCACGGCGGGTGACTTCAGGGTCGAATGTCACGGTTCCATGTGCACTTTGAACAGCGCAGAGGGGTAGCAGGCTGGATCAGGAAGGAAGAAATCGAGGACTGGGGGGAGTCAGAGGGCAGGTGCTGGCCTTGCAGGAGGCTGACCGGGGTTCGATCCCCGGGACCCTCTGTGGCCCAGCGTCGGCCGGGAGTGCTCCCCGAGCACAGAGCCAGGAGTCCGCCCTAAGGGCCGCCATGTGTGCCCAAAACAAACAAACAAAAATCTAAATAAAAGGAGATGAATAAGATCATACAAAGCGTCACTGTTTCCGACGGGAAGCCGGGAAGAGCATCGCAGACGCTAGACCAGCCGGAGCCGGTCCAGAACAAGAGGCGGAAGCCGGGAGTCCCAAACAACACGCGCAAATCAAAGCCAGCCTCGCTGCAGCCCGGCCGCGCCGCGGTGAGGGTCGGGCGGGGAGGGCGACCCGGCCCGAAGAGCAGCTGCGGAGACACTGCGGGTTCTCGGAATCCAGACTCTCCCGGGGACGGCAACACAGTTGCACAACGGCCCCAGCACAGGACAGACACGAGTGGAGACGCAGCAGCAGCTTCAGTAACAAGGACCAGCTGTAGATCCGGGCCCGAGACGGCGGCACTGTGACGGGCGGGCGTGGGCACTGGTCCCCGTGGCGGCGGCACTGTGACGGGCGGGCGTGGGCACTGGTCCCCGCGGCGGCGGCACTGTGACAGGCGGGCGTGTGCACTGGTCCCCGCGCACCGCAGGGACGGGCGGTGCCACGCCAGACTCTCGGGGGCTCCCGCGTCCGCACACGGACCCGAGGCGGGACACCAGCGTACAGGTGGACACAGGGAGCTGCAGCCGGGGCGGGAACGCCGGGGGCTTCTCAGCGCCCAAACGGACGTTTGCTCGCCAGTCGAGACCGCCGCGAGCGGCTGTTTACCTGGCACTGCTGTGCGGTGTAGCCGCCCGGAGTGTTCACCGTGACGGGCTATAGGCTGCGCACCAAGGGTGCTCGTCCTCGTGTTATTCTGCGGCTTTCATTTCTCAGTGTTATATTCACGTTATCTATCATCCTCTGATCACAATTATTATTTTATTTAACATTTATTAGTATATATTATATTTATTATTATAGTCGCGTTACATTTCTTATTTGTTCTCATTATGGTTTAAATATTTATTAGGCATATTATTGTATTCGTTATTTATATCATTACATTATTGCTGTACTCATTATTTATCATATTTATTACCATTACCTTATTATTATATTTAATGTTATCACCGACTCCCGTTAATAATTGTCCTGTGTTATATTACACTCTTGCCACATTAGCCCGGTGAATAATTGCTCCTTATGACCTGCTGAACCTCACGCCCGTTGGAAAAACAAACTAGTACTGTGAGCTCACCGGGAGAGGCCCGAGCCAGGGGCCAGGGCCTGCGTGGGGGCGGAGCTCTGCAGAGCCGGGGAACAGGCTGGGGGGCCGCTGCAGGTCGGGGTGGGAAACCAGGCAGGGCCCACGGGAGGGAGGGGGGAGAGGGGCAGGGCCCACGGGAGGGAGAGGGGGGAGGGGGCAGGGCCCATGGGAGGGAGAGGGGGGAGGGGCAGGGCCCACAGGAAGGAGAGGGGAGAGGGGCAGGGCCCACGGGAGGGAGAGGGGAGAGGGGCAGGGCCCACGGAAGGCCTCGGGCCAGGGACACGTGGCCGTCAGCCTGGGAACCCCCGTCCCGTTTGCTCAGTCTGCACAGGGGCCGATGGCTCAGGACACGGTCTGCAGAAACCCACATGTGTGCATGTCAACACCAGCGCCTGTTGACATGCACACATGTGACACATACGTGCACACCACACACATAAGCAGCACACACAGAACGCACGTGTAAGGGTGCCATGCCCACATAGTCTGTGTCATACGCACCGAGATGGCTCCGTGCAGGCTGCAAACGCTCGCCCACACCTGTGTGCACATGTTCCATGTGCTGAATGTGTCACGCCTTTACGCTACGTCCTCTGTCTAGCCAGGAAGGCATGTATGCCAGAGTTTATAAGGTCCGTGTAGACACACGTGTGCTCGCAGACGTGTGCCGTGTGTAAGAGCTGAGACACGTTTCGTTGGTGCTGTGCGTCTTTGTGGGCTGAAAACGGTAGCACACAGGTGGGGCGTTTGCCTTGCACGGGCCGGCCCGGGTTCGATTCCTCCCTCCCTCTGGGGGAGCCCGGCAAGCTACCGAGAGTACCCCGCCCGCACGGCAGAGCCTGGAAGCTCCCCGCGGCGTATCCGACATGCCCAAAACAGCCACAACTCCAAGGTCTCACCATGGAGACGTTCCTGGTGCCCGCTGGAGCGACTCGATGAGCCGTGGGCCGACAGTGCTCCAGCACTCACAGTGCGTCTTCGTGAGCCGGTGGCGGAGCTGGGCAGGTCGCAACACGCGCAGGGGGACGTGGGTGGGAAAGTCGGGTTTCTGCTCTTTCAGCTAGTTCCCGCGGCCCGTTCCTGAGGGGCCACGCCTGAGGGTGTCCAGGGGCTGCCCCAGGCTGGGGGCCGGGACTGAGCCCCACTAAATCCGGGGAGCAAATGGCACCGAGGTCGTGCGTGCAGTGCCGGCCCCGTGGCCTTGATGTGGGGCCTGTTCACCGCACACGACTCGGGCCCGGGCGGGAACAGCCCCCGCGACAGGTGGGTCACGGCCAGCCAGAAGACAACGGCGACGGACGGGCCGGTGGTGCGAGGCTCCTTTATCTCTGAGACAACACGGCCCTGACTCCCCCCTGACGTGCTGTAAGAACGAGATTCCGTCTGGGCCAGAGAAGCAAAGCCTGGCGTCTCCAGGAGAAACCAGAGGGCTACTGTCAGCTGAGATGGAGCCGCGACTCCTCAGCCGTCCCAAAGCGCCGGCCCTGGAGGCAGCGCGGGCACTGAGGGACCTCAGCACATCCGGCCCCCGGGAGGCCCCCAGGCTTCGGGAGAGAGGCCCCCCCCCCAACAGGCTCAGAGCCCCCCGCACTGCCCGTGTCTGAGACGGCTCAAACGAGAACGGGCAGAAAGTACCTGGAGGCAGGGGCAGGGGGGCTGGAGGGGGCTGGGAGGGGCGGCCCCAGAGGGCAGCGTCCGCAGACAAGCAGGGGAGAGCAGCGGGCGGGCGAGTGTGGGCCCCACACAGCCCGACACCTGGGCACCTTCTGCCTTACTGGCTTCCTGTGGGCGGGGGTCTGGGCCCGCAGGGTGGGCGTTTGCGGGAGGGGCTGGGCAGGGAGACGCCTTCGGGGTCCCGCAGAGTGTGGCGGCCGCAGGGGTCGGCTGCAGCTCTTAGGGAGTCAGGCCGTGCGGGGACCGAGCTGGGTCACAGCAGGCAGGACGGCCCGAAGCCCGTCCAGCTAACTGCCCAGTGCCCCTCTCCCCTCTCCTCCTCTCTCTCTCTCCCTCTCCCTTCTCCCTCCCTCCCTCCCTCCATCTCCTCTTCCCTCCTCTCCCCTCCTCTCTCCCCCATCCCTCTACCCTCTCCCTCCCTCTCCTCCTCTCCTCTCCTCTCCCCTCCTCTCTCTCCCTCTCCCCTCTCCCTCCCTCCCTCCCTCTCCTCTTCCCTCCCTCCCTCCTTCTTCTCTTCCCTCCTCTCCCCTCCTCTCTCCCCCCCCTCCCTCTCCTCTCTCCCTCTCCTCTCCCCTCCTCTCTCTCCCTCTCTCTCCCAGTCCCTCTTTCTCTCCCCCTCCCTCTCTCTCCCTCTCTTCCTCTCCTTTCCCTCTCTCTCCCCCCATCTCTCTCCCTCACTCTCCCTCTCTCCCTCTCCTCTTTACTCTCCCTCCCTCCCTCTCTCCCTCTTTCTCCCTCTCCCTCCCTCCCTCTCCTCTTCCCTCCCTCTCCCTCTCCTCTCTCCCTCCCTCTCCTCCTCTCTCTCCCTCTCCCCCTCCCTCCCTCTCCTCTCCCTCTCCCCTCCTCTCTCTCCCTCTCCCCTCTCCCTCCCTCTCTCCCTCTCCCTCTCCTCTTCCTCCTCTCCCCTCCTCTGTCCCTCCCTCTCCTTCTCCCTCTCCCTCCCTCCCTCCCCCCTCTTCTTTCTGAAGCAAGATGGTCCCTATGAAACCTGCTTAGGAAGGTGTCGGGAGAGAAGAGAGACGTCTGTGCCCAGGAGAGAACACGGTGAGGGAGGTGAGCAGAGACGGGCCCAGGGAGGCGGGTGGGGGAGGCGTGGGGGGGGGCGGGCACGGTCTGGGGTCAGCCCGGCTCCTCGGGACCGACTTTCCCGCCCTCTACCGGTGCATCTGTGTTGACCCATTTTCACTCCACGTTCCGTGGCAGCCTCAAGGCCGCCCTTGCGGGTCAGTTTCTGCGTCAGCACCGGGCGAGCTCCCACGGCCCCTGGAAGCCCTCCGAGATTCCCCCGATGTGAACAAACGCACCCCGAACCCGCTCCAAAGCCAGTGGCCCTGCACACACCGGCAGCCGGTCCACTCCTTCCTGGACAGGGGACGGGGACAGAGGCCCTGTCCGGCTCCAGGGTGGGGGCCGTGGGCACCAAGCAGCCCCTTGTTCTGTTCCCGTGGCCCAGGTCACCCTGGGAGCAGCAGAGCCTCGCGGGGCCAGGCAGGGGTGCGGCCGTGCCGTGGGGCGGGGAACACGCGTGTGGCTGAGACCATTCCCACCCGAAGCCCCGGCCTCAGAGGTCAGCAGGAGCTGGCCTGGCTTCCTGCCGCCGTGGCCACTGGGCCCGAACACTGTCCTTTGCCCTGACCACTGGCTCTAGGCTGGCTCTGCCCTGGCCGCTGCCCCGCTCACAGTGCTCGGCCCCTCCAGCCCCTCCGTGTCCGCGCAGTGGGGCCTGCGCGGGGCGGGGCTTGCCAGGGGCACTGCGCAGCCAGCGGGGGGTCCTGAGCCAGGCTCGCCGTGGCACCGGGCCGGGGACAGCCGTGGCCGGGAACGGAGACGGTCGCTCCCCTGCTCTGCACCAAGGCAGCCCGGGAAGGCGGCAGAGTCCGGGGGTCTCCCTGCACAGCCCAGGCGCAGAGACGGCCCTGGGGGTTGGCCGTGGAGTCGCGGGTTCCAGCTGCGTCCGCTTCACTTGCGGGCGGGTGTGACCTGGGGGGCGGTTTATGAAAATGATCTGGTGGCAGTTTAGCACCGCCACAGGCCCCTCCCGCGAGCCCACCTGGGGTTTGACCCTAAGTCCCGCTGGACGCAGCAGCAGCCGTGACTCGGGCCAGCCTGCTCCCACCGCGGACGCCGCGGTCCTGAGACCAGCTCCTGGTGCCGAGTCCGGGGCTGACGCTGGGCGTGTGCGGGGGGATGAGCCCGTGGCCGCGGCCCAGCCAGAGGCCGGAGAGCCAGCTCTCGCCTCCTGCTTCCTGTCTCCGCAGGCGGCCACCGGCTACACCCACACAGAGTGGACGCTGCAGTAGCTGGGAGGCTCCTGGTGGCCAGGGGAACTTGACGCGTGGCGAGGGACGTCTGCGCGCCCCTGGGCCCTGCCTGCCCCTCCAGGCTGCCCGGTGACGTGGCCTGCCCTTCTCTCCATGACCCTCCGCGGGGCAGGAACCAAACGGTGACGGTCCCCGAGGCCTGCAGGGTCGAAGCCTGTGGAGACGATGTCGCCAGCCCCGTCAAAGGCTCAGCTTAGGCTCCCGCCCGGACTCCACGCAGTGGACCGGGCCCACGCCCAGCCTCTGGGGAGGGAGGGGGACGGGACGAGGAAGGCCACGGGGTCCACCCACGCGAGGAATCCAGACTCGAGAACCCACCCATGCGAGGAATCCAGACTCGAGAACCCACCCATGCGAGGAACCCAGCGATGTCAGGACATAGGAACCCACCCACGCGAGGAACCCACCCACGTGAGGAACCCACCCACGTGAGGAACCCAGCGACACGCCCCAAGGCCGTGAGGACAGGGAGGCCCACGCTGCAGGCCAGGCGGCTGCAGGGTTCCAGCTCGGCCTGTGGGGGGCCGCTTTCCTCTCTCGCAGCCCTGTGGGTGGTCCTGGCTGTTCCCGGAAGCTTTGGCCCCCCCCCCCCCCCCCGAGCCTGCTGCCCATCCTCATGGCCCTTTCATGCAGCCGCTGTGGGCTTAGGGGCGGGAAAGGGAAGGTCCCAGCCTGGGGGGAAGGGGGGCGCCTCAGTGTGGGGTTCGAGGGCCGGGAGGGAGGGTGCTGCTGGGTGGTGGCACTACGGGGACAGTGGGGGGAGTCCTGTGGGAGGGGTCGTGGGCACAGACCCTGCTGTAGCCTCGGGGGCTCTCACCCTGGCAGGAGGCGGGAGGGAGCGGCGGGACCCTTCCGGCACAGAGAGCCTGTCCGGGAGACTCCGCCCCCTTCTCACTCAGGCCCCGGGTGCGGGGTGAGGACGGTGCCAAAGGCCACGGCGGCTGTGGGCGCCTCGGGGCCCCTCTGCAGAGACCCGCGTGTCTGCAGGTCGGGGTTCGAGGATCAGCCTGGTGCCCAGCAAAGCAGCTCAGGAGGCCACCGGGCAGGGTCCCCGCTGCCCGGCTGACCCCAGGCTGCCCCCGAGCAGCCCCCGGGGCTCCCGCATCTCCCGGGTGGTCGCACATGTCTGGGGCACGGCCCCCTGGGGACCTAACCACAGCCGCGCCAAGGGCCCCTCAAGATCACCCGGGTGAACGGCGCGACGGCCTCCGACTCTTTTCTTGAGAAATTATTTAGCTCCTCTGGGACAACTGTACCGGGCTTGGGATAAAAATATTAAAATTCTATTTAGATGTACAAGGCTTTAATGCAAATTTTTAACCATAAAAACCAAACGCTCCATTCAGTTAAATTAATAGAATTACAAAAAGATGTAATGGTAGCAATTAAGTCTTGAAAATGCAAATTTTATAGTCAAGGACAATTACCTCATTTATAGTATATTGGAATGTTGCCAGATGAAGGTAATTTGGATCCACTGCTCACAGTTACATCGTGATGGATCTCCCCGTTCCATTAGTGCAGCGGAGATGGGCGAGAAGTTAGACAATACATAGAGGAAGAGCCGAAGTGTTTGACCTTTATGGTATAACTAGAACCAGAATCCAGTCACTAATTTATCAAGTACTTAATGAGTACCAATTATCTAAAATATTAGTGATATTTTTTTCTCTCTTGAAGGGGGGGGGGGGAATCTCTTTATTTCCAGCGCCCGCAGAACACTGGCATCCAGAGGGGTGTCTGGGCCGGCGGGCGTGCCCGGGTCCTGGTCTCCTCTCCACAGCCGGCCTTTCCCTGTCCCTGGGAACGAGGCCGACGCTCCCCGCCAAGGAACAATGGATTTTCCACAAATGATCTCTTCTTTGATTTGAGCATGCTTCAAGTAATCTTTGGTGTCTTCGAACCACGCAGCTGTGAAATTGTACTGCCTAAATGATTATTTCTGACATTTTAATATTTTGCTGTGTATTTCCTAATGCTCTTTATTTTCATGCTCTCATCCTGGCTGCAGTTCAATTATGCGCCACCCACAACTTTACGCTCCCCGCGTGGCAGGAAGATGAGTAACTTCGGAGGAAGAGAGAGAGACGGATTCCGTAATGCAGCCGAGGGCTTCTCAGGCGCCTGCATTCACATTTCCTCAAGGCGCGTTTCTCCGTCACCGTCGCTGGGATGTTCACCGTGACTATTTCCAGCCTCTTGATTCGAGGCACCGTCAATTGCCACGTACTCCTCAGAGGGTTTCATGCAGACAATTCCCCCCCCCCCCCCCCGCAGTGTTGTCTCCGCGTCCCCTTTCCCTGCCACGGCTGTCCCGGCCCTGTACACAGTTGTCGTGGCCTCTGCACGCCCTCGCCACGTTTCTCTATGCCCGCACGTGAGCGATCCCGGGGTCCGCCTCTGCCCCCGCTGCCTTATTTCAGCTTGTCCTCTGGCTTCACACAGGAGGCAGCGCGGGGAGTGATTCCGTCTCTCCTCACGGCTGAGTCCTCTTCCGTGGCGTGGAGGTGCCCCCCTTTCCCGGCCGTCTGTGCTCTGCCACTTGCCGTGCTTGCAGACTTGGGCTGCTGTGAATGGAGCGGCAATGAGCACCGAGACACAAATGCCTCTTCTGAGGGGAGTCTGGGGGCTCCCGGGGGAGGAGCCAGGAAGCAGAACCTCTGGGTCAGACGAGAGCCCGGTTCTTAGGGGGCTCTTGGGAACCGCCCGTCCTGTCTCCCAGCAGAGCTCGGACCAGGCAGCACTCACCAGGGTGGGGGAGGGGTTCGGTCTTCACCGTCATGTTGATCTTCCTCCAAACCCAGAAGCCCCTCCCCTCCCCGGGGGTCGCCGCTGGTCTCGAGGGCACAGCGCGTGCGCCCCTGACTGCGGACAGGTCCTGGGTGAGACAGCCACGGACTCAGGAGGACGCAGGGTGATGACAGGACGTCGGAGCGGGCTCAGCCCCCTCGGGTGGAGGGTGGGAAGGGCCCTTCCTGCCCAGCCTGAGTGAGAACGAGCCCCCCCCTCGCTTAGCCTCGCCGGGGCTGGGGGTCCCTATTATTCGTCTGACTTTTCTTTCCGGTGGGACCACCTGGAGGGGTCTCAGCTCCCACCCCCGTCCCAGCGGCTCAGGCCCCTCGTGGCTGATGCCGGACGCAGGCAAGTCCTCCGTAGGCGAGAAGACGAGAGGGACGGTGCCAGACACCCTCGCTGGGCCGCACTCCCAGGTGGACGGGCCGCACTGTGCTGCTGGGCCTCGCGCGGCCCTTCCCAGCTCGGGCCCAAGGCTGCCGGTACACTCAGAACCCGAACCCAGGCCTCCGATGCCCGCGGGCACGGCTCTCCTGTGCACGGACGTGGCTGCTTTGCGCCCGGGCTCCTGCTGTGCCACACACAGCCCACGTGAGCAGGCCACTCCCCGGGGACGCTGACCTCGGGCCACAGTGGACGGCGACGGTGAAGGTCAGCCTCGAGTTCTGGCGGTTCGGTGATTTAGCTCGTGGCAGGAGGGCGTTCCCCACCTGCCCACCTTGCCCTCGTCGACGGCCCCGTCCGCTCTCCTCGGCCGCCTCCGTGCCGATGTTTCCTTCCGAGAGCACTGGAGCGGCCAGCTCTAGTGTTGGCAGCTCAACGATATTCTGGAGTGACCGTCTGGTCGCAGAGTGGCCAGCGTGTGCCAGGTAGCAACCCCGTTAGCCCCTGGCTTTGGCTGAACTGTCCCTGACGCCCCCCGCTGGCACGGGAGACCCTCCCGGTCCCCCTGACGCCACGGCCTCTGGTAGACCCTGCTTTCCCCTGGAACCCTGCTCAGGCTGAAGCCGCAGAGCCTTCTGCCCGGGCTCTCCCCAAACCGCCCGCGTTCCCGTGTTGCTGTGCGTTTCCAACGCGTCCATGGAGATGTCTGTTTTGAGTGGAACTGCGGCCGCCGTGCGGGAGAGAATCAGCTCTCTGGCTAGCTGAGCACGCGGGAGCTACACCCCTCCCGGTGTCACCGTCAGGGACCCAGCTCAGGGGCTACACCCCCTCCCGGCGTCACCACAGGGACCCAGCTCAGGAGCTACACCCCCTCCCGGCGTCACCAACAGGGACCCAGCTCAGGGGCTACACCCCCTCCCGGCGTCACCGACAGGGACCCAGCTCAGGGGCTACACCCCCTCCCGGGGTCACCGACAGGGACCCAGCTCAGGGGCTACACCCCTCCCGGGGTCACCGACAGGGACCCAGCTCAGGGGCTACACCCCTCCCGGGGTCACCGACAGGGACCCAGCTCAGGAGCTACACCCCCTCCCGGCGTCACCGACAGGGACCCAGCTCAGGGGCTACACCCCTCCCGGCGTCACCGACAGGGACCCAGCTCAGGAGCTACACCCCCTCCCGGCGTCACCGACAGGGACCCAGCTCAGGGGCTACACCCCTCCCGGCGTCACCGACAGGGACCCAGCTCAGGGGCTACACCCCCTCCCGGCGTCACCGACAGGGACCCAGCTCAGGGGCTACACCCCCTCCCGGCGTCACCGACAGGGACCCAGCTCAGGGGCTACACCCCCTCCCGGGGTCACCGACAGGGACCCAGCTCAGGGGCTACACCCCCTCCCGGCGTCACCATCAGGGACCCATTTCTCCAGCCCTTCTCACGAGGGCAGACAGCGGGCGGGGGTGGGGGTCTGTGGGTGATTCCCTTTGTCGCGGGAGAGTTTTTATGAGCTCATGAAGCCGTCGAGCTGCGTCTGCTCTTCACGGCCCGGTAGAATCCTCGCCCCGACTTCCTCTGAAGCGAGGCGCGAGCCGCCTCCGTCCCTAAGCAGGTGCCTGGTCACAGCCCCCGGCCGCCGGCCACGGGCAGAGCAGAGGTGCTGCTGACGCCCGGGCGAGTGGCGCGGCTCTGCCGGGATCATAATAGGATATTGATTAGCCCGATGCCTCGCCAGGCTGAATTGCATTTCTTGATGGAGCAGTAAAGGTCACTGTGATTACTCCATAACTTTTCAAATACAAGAAATGCTGTTTAACAGTGCGCTGGAAGGATGGGCAGCGAGGGGGACAGGCGAGGGCGGAGGGGCCGGCCCCTCCCGGGCACGCGGGACTCCAAGTTCCTTGCCTCCGTTCGTGCCTGTGGCCACTTCCTGCAGGGCCCTGGGCACCGGAGCAGGAACTAGGAAATGAAGCTGGAACAACGCGGTTCCTGCGCGCTGTGGCCGGGTGAGCTCGGGCCTCGGAGACACGTAATCGACTCGGTTTCATCAGCATGAGCCGGGGTGTGGCTGGAACTCTGCCCTGTGTTCAATAGCGCGTGTTTGCTGTGCTCAGACACTTACATCATTTTACATTAAAATACAAAAGTGAGAAAATATTGAATTCGTAAATGAAGGAAGATCGCCATAGTTCTCATACTCAGCAGAATCAGCATCCTTTGCCCTCTCCTTTTACTATTAGTCTGTGTGTGTTGATGGTTATATGTGGGTGTGTGTCTGCGGGTATGTGCTGGTGGCTGTGTGTGTGTGTGTGCTGGAGGGTATGTGTGTGTCTGTGTGTGTCTGTGTGTATGTGCCTGTGTCTGTCTGTGTGTGTGCTGGTGTGAGTGTGCTGACTATGTTCACACGTGTGGATCCAGACAGTACACATGCAAGCTGGTGTGTTTGTTCTGATAACGACCTCACTTCCCTCCGGCACGAATCTGCCCCTAAAGAGCTTGTTTGTTCTCTAGATTCATAGGTACAAATCCTCAGGTTCAGCAGTTTTAAATATTCTTTAAAGTGAGACTCCAAGAATGGCCACCAACGGGGAGCTCTTTGGCACTATTGCGGCAATGTGAAGATGCCGTCATTGACAACATCAACGAGGAATATGAACAACTGGTTCAGCACCTCCGTGACTGTTCAAGGAATGCCGAGAGTGGGAAAGCCACAAACAGACGCCTGTCTTTGGAAACTCTCGAGCTCATTCGCCAACATGGTTTGGCATGAGCCTCAGGCAACCACAAGCTAACGTCTGAGCTCGAAAAGCTGTGCAGAGAAGCGATAAAGGAAGACCTCAAAGAGAGAAGAGCAGCAGTGTTGGCCGATGCGGCAGAAGCTGGAAAAAGTATTCGCAACATTCACCTATCTTTCGCCAACTGCAAGACCAAGATGACGGGCCTCCGACGTCATGATGGATCTATCTCAACTTCCAGAAGGGCAATGGAGAGGATTATCCACGACTCCTACTCAGATCTCTTTGACAGCCACGTCCACCTGCCCAGGTACCAAATTCCAAAGGATGGATATGTTGTTCCCAATGTTCGCCCTTCCGAAATCCAACACGCCATTTCATCAGTAAAGATGCATACATCACCCAGTCCAGACAAGGTCAGACCCGAACACCTGAAGAATCTGCTGCCAGTACTCATCAATACACTGGCCCGATATCAATACTCTTCACACGCCACCTGTCTGAATGCAAGGTTCCGTCCCAGTGGAAAACCAGCAGGACCGTTCTGTTGTACAAGAAGGGAGACATCCACGACATCGGCAACTATCACCCAATCTGCCTGCTGTCTGTCGTCTACAAGTTATTCACTGGAGTCATCCTGAATAGAATAGGCAGAACACTAGATGAAGGACAACCATGCGAGCAAACCAGGTTGCAAAAAGGATTCAGCACGATAGACCATATCCACACAGTGACCAAACTCATTGAGGTTTCGAGAGAGTTCAAGATGCCGCTCTGTCTAACGTTCATTGATTTAAAGAAGGCCTTCGATCCTGTTGAGACTGAAGCGGTCATTGAAGCCCTGGTCAAACAGGGCGTTCAAACTCAGTATATCAAGATCCTCCACAAGCTGCATTACGGATTCACCACCAGGATCTCACCATTCTACAGGAAGTGATCATTGACATAAAGAGAGGGGTGAGGCAGGGTGATACCATTTCACCGAAACTCTTCAGTGCCACCCCCGAGAACGTCATGCGATGACTGGAATGGGAAGGAATGGGAGTGAAGATAGATGGTCGGCAATTACACCACCTCCGCTTTGCTGATGACATCGTTCTCATAACACCAAATATTAGCCAAGTGGAGCAAATGCTGGCCGACTTCGACCTCAAGTATAGAAAGGTCGGATTGCTGTTGAATCTCACCAAGATAATGTTTATGAAAAATGAACTAGTCCCTGATGTTCCATTTGTTGTCAATGGAACAAACATCTCCAAATGCAGCAGCTCTGTGTACCTGGGTCGAGAAATCAACACGAGGAACAACTTGGCACCAGAACTGCGCAGGAGGAAGAGAGCAGTGTGGAACGCCTTCAAGAGCGTCAAAGAAGTGGTTAAGAGGACAAGGGACCTCCGGCTCCAGGCACATCTTTTTGACTCCACCATTCTTCCTACACTAACATATGCCTCAGAGACCTGGGCCCTACGCAAACAGGACGAGAACACTATTCGGGTATCCCAAAGAGGAATCGAAAGAGCTATGCTTGGAGTATCACGTCTCACTCAAGTAGAGAAGGAATCCAGAGTTCTGACCTCCGTCGATGGTCAAAAGTCAGGGATGCTGTCTCGTTTGCCAAGGTGTTGAAAATCAGATGGGCTGGACACGTAATGCGATTCAGAGACGACCGCTGGACTAGAGCTGTTACCGACTGGATTCCAATGGACTTCAAAAGACGACCGAGTGGCCGCCCACCAACGAGATGGTCAGACTTCTTTGTCAAAACTGTGAATGAGTGACTTGAGGCTCTTCGTGTTCCTGGAGTGAGCAGATATCATTGGGCTACACTAGCACGTGACAGGGACAAACTGAGATGTTACTGGCGCCCGCTTGAGCAAGTTGAAGATCAATGGGATGACAAGTGATACAAGAAAGTGAGACTCAAAAATAGCGTGTTTAGGCACCATGGTTTACAATGTTATCAATAACGGGGGCTCGAGGGACAATACCCCCCTCCCAGACCCCCCCAATGTAGAGTAAATCGACTCAAACAGTCTCCAAGTCCCGCCCTTTAGTTTGCGTTTGTCTGTTTCTGCCTCTGTTGTATCAAGGTCCTGTTCCTCGTTTCTTAGCGGAAAAGCTGCAGGAGGATCCGCCCAAGCTTCGTCTCGACCACGCGCCAGCAGTTCGTGCCAGGGGCACGCAGAGGGGCGGGGAGGGGGGGGGCTGAGAGGGGCGGGGAGCCGGGAGGGGGGGGTGCTGAGAGGGGCGGGGAGCCGGGAGCGGGGGGCTGGGCTGGGCCCCCATCACTGCGTCACCCCTCAGGGAGGCTCGGGACTGCAGACGCCCCGGCCTGATCCCGGTGTGTTGACGTGGCCGCAGGCACATTCCTCCCGGGCGCGGGGCAGGGGCGGCGTGGGCGGGGCGGAGACCTCACCTGGCAGGAACGGGAGGGCCGGGCGGCCGCCCCCCAGGACGCCGGGCTGTGGAAAAGGCTTGACTGTGTGAGACAGCGAGGGGGTGTCGGGACTCTGGGCCGGCCCGTGACTCAGCCGCTCACCTGCTCTGGGCACCGTCGTTCCCAGGCGCTCTGAGGCCCCTCGCCCAGGCTCTGCCAGGGGAGGCCACTGTGTCGGCGTCGCTCAGCACCAGCCAGGACCCGTGACCCCGCAGGAGGGCCCCCGCCCCTCGTCCGCTGCGGCCTCTGGGCCACCCTCCGAGCCCCCCGGCTCTGCCCTGGCCGGGAAGCCCAAACTCCTGCATCTTCCACCTGCCGAGGGGCCCTCGCAGCCCCCCCCCCCCCACGGCAGGGCTCGGGTGCAGAGAACCCCGGGGTTACATGAGTCACTGCCGCCCGGAGCAGAGGCAGCGCGGGCGGGCTCAGCTGCTTCTACCAGGAAACCTCGACAAACTGGCTGGGGCCACTTGCCGTGTCACGTCCAAAGGCCCGGGGGCCTCCAGGCTCGACCCTGAACCTGGGACGACTCCGAGGCCCGTCCTGCCTTTGTTTCCTGGGTCTTCGCTTCCCTCCCACCCGCCCCCGGCTCTGCAGCCCTCTAATTAGCGGGGAATTATTCCCAATTAATGATAGCCAGTTGCAGCGGTGGGGAACATCCACTCTTAAAATTATGACAAATAGCCACACGCCGAGTGATCCAGTCCCCAAATTACACCATAAGCAGAAAGTAGTTATGCTTGATTGGAGCAATTAAATGTTTTCCTTAAAAAAAAAATAAGAAAACTCCAGTGAGAATATTTTAGAAAATGGCTTTTTAATCATCTGTAGAACGGTTAGACTCTGTCTCCTGACGGCTTGCTCCGCGGATGTCAGGTCTAGGATTCGCTGCCATCCCTCGGTCTAGCCCTGGGACGCGGCCCCCAGAAGCTGTTTACTGGAAACTTCGTTTAATCACAGACTTCGGCGTCACTCACCTGCCTCTGCAGGCGGAGAGCACCGATACCAGGACCGGGAAGGAGAGACGGCCGGGAGGGCGCCGGCACTGCCCAGGGCTCTGCAGGGCCAGGAGAGAAAGGGCAGGACGGTCCACCAGGGAGAGGGGCAGTGTCCGGCCAGCCAGGGAGAGGGGGGAAGTGTCCAGCCCAGCCAGGGAGAGAGGGGGAGTGTCCGGCCAGCCAGGGAGAGGGGGGAAGTGTCCAGCCCAGCCAGGGAGAGAGGGGGAGTGTCCAGTCCAGCCAGGGAGAGGGGGAGTGTCCAGGCCAGCCAGGGAGAGCGGGGGAGTGTCCAGTCCAGCCAGGGAGAGGGGGGGAGTGTCCAGTCCAGGGAGAGAGGGGGAGTGTCCAGTCCAGCCAGGGAGAGAGGGGCAGTGTCCAGCCCAGCCAGGGAGAGGGGGAGTGTCCGGCCAGCCAGGGAGAGGGGGGAGTGTCCAGGCCAGCCAGGGAGAGAGGGGGAGTGTCCAGTCCAGCCAGGGAGAGGGGGCAGTGTCTGGGCCAGCCAGGGAGAGGGGGGCAGTGTCCAGGCCAGCCAGGGAGAGAGGGTCAGTGTCCAGTCCAGCCAGGGAGAGGGGGCAGTGTCTGGGCCAGCCAGGGAGAGGGGGGCAGTGTCCGGCCAGCCAGGGAGAGAGGGTCAGTGTCCAGTCCAGCCAGGGAGAGGGGGCAGTGTCCAGTCCAGCCAGGGAGAGCAAAGGGTGCTCCGGTCCAACATGTGTCCATCTTTTCTGGGCCGGCATGGCTGGACAGAGGCTGTTCTCATGCCGGACGTGGGCAGGGGACCCGCCCTTGGCCCGCCGAGTTCCTCACTAGAATCCCGTCGGGAAAGTGGGCCAGCTCGGAGAGCCACAGGCTGCCGGACGCCAGCAGGGGAGACCGTCCCTGGACACTGGACCGTCCTCCCCGCCCCGCTGGCCGCCGGCTTCGCTTGGAGACCCCCGTTTCCCCGTGGCCTCCCGAGCCCAGCTCCCGACTGCTGCCCCGGGGGGCCGTGACCCCCAGGAGGTCGGAGACGCTCGGGGTCGCCCTGAGCCTTTGCACCCCGACGGTGAGCAAAGTGACCCCGAGACGCCCCGACTCCCACGGGCTGTGCTGGCCGCTGAGGCTCCGGCCCCAGCTCGGGGGGCTCCGCCCACCCCCGTGCAGAACTCGGACACGGGCCTGGGGGGAGCACCCGGGGTCTCCCCGGGACAGAGGCCCTGATTGACTCGGTTTCCCTTCGCACCTCAGGGAGCTGGACGCCGGGCTGTGAGGAAGCTGCCGGCGGGCTCGGGCCCGGCAGACCCTCCTGCAGGCCGGCCCTGCTCCCCCCTGTCCTGCCCTCAGCTGTGCCCGCGGCCCAGTGCCCAGGGTCCCTCCCGCAGGCCGGCCCTGCTCCCCCCTGTCCTGCCCTCAGCTGTGCCCGCGGCCCAGTGCCCAGGGTCCCTCCCGCAGGCCGGCCCTGCTCCCCCGTGTCCTGCCCTCAGCTGTGCCCGCGGCCCAGTGCCCAGGGTCCCTCCCGCAGGCCGGCCCTGCTCCCCCCTGTCCTGCCCTCAGCTGTGCCCGCGGCCCAGTGCCCAGGGTCCCTCCCGCAGGCCGGCCCTGCTCCCCCCTGTCCTGCCCTCAGCTGTGCCCGCGGCCCAGTGCCCAGGGTCCCTCCCGCAGGCCTGGGGGCTCGAGCAGGGGCCCCTGCGGGCCCAGAGACAGTCTCCCTCGCGCTGAGACTGCCCGTGTGGTACATGAAGGAGTGTCCGGGGCGGGGACAGGGCTCAGGGGTCTGGACACGCGCGAGGCCCCGGCCTCAACCCCCCACGACACGACCCCGTGAGCACTGCCAGGTGTGGCCCCATCGGCTGCAAACTGCCCCGTCGCTGCCCCGAGGCCTGAGACTGTCCTCAGTGGAGCGACAGGGACAGCCCTGGGGCAGAGAGGCCCAGCCTGCGCCTCTCGGGCTGGGAGGGCCCGCCCCGCCGTAAGCGTGGGGGCATGTGTGGGTAAGTATGTGAGCGAGACTGTGCACATATGTCAGTGCGTGTGTGCATGTGTGTGCATGTGTGCATGCATGTGTGTGTATGTATGAGTGTGGGCATGTGTGAGTTTGTGAGTGAGACGGTATGTGTGTATGTGCTCATGTCAGTGCGTGTGTGCATGTGTGTGCATGTGTGCATGCATGAGTAAGTGTGTGTGTATGTATGAGTGTGGGCATGTGTGAGTATGTGAGACGGTATATGTGTGTGCTCATGTGAGCGCACGTGTGCTTGTGGTTTGTGTATGCATGCTCACAGCTGTGTATGTGTGTATGCATGTATGTGTGTATGAGTGTGGGCATGTATGTGTGTGAGTATGTGAGGCTGTGCACACATGTCAGTGCATGTGTGCATGTGTGTTCATGTGCAAGCGTGTCCGTGTGCGTGTGCGGGTGTGGGCAAGGCTCTGGCGCTTCCCCACTGTGGGCCCTGGTGATGTGGCCACGGGGACACAGACGAGCTGCAGGAGCCGAGGAGCGAGGCCGCCCCGGGCACTGGGCAGCCTGGGGCTCGGACAACAGAGCACCCGGGGCCTCCGTCACCGGCTCACCTCCGGCCCGGCCTCCCCCTGATGTTTGCTCTGACCCTCTCCCCCTCCCCTCTGCTCGGATGCCCGGTTCTCAGAACTGCTCTCCTTCCCTCCTTTCAGTGCTCGGTCACCCTGACGCTCAGGGCCTCCTCCCGGCCTGTCCCTGTGCCCAGGGGTCACTCCCGGCCTGTCCCTGTGCCCAGGGGTCACTCCTGGCCTGTCTCTGTGCCCAGGGTCACTCCCGGCCTGTCTCTGTGCCCAGGGTCACTCCCGGCCTGTCCCTGTGCCCAGGGGTCACTCCCGGCCTGTCTCTGTGCCCAGGGGTCACTCCCGGCCTGTCCCTGTGCCCAGGGGTCACTTCCGGCCTGTCTCTGTGCCCAGGGTCACTCCGGGCCTGTCCCTGTGCCCAGGGTCACTCCTGGCCTGTCTCTGTGCCCAGGGGTCACTCCCGGCCTGTCTCTGTGCCCAGGGTCACTCCCGGCCTGTCCCTGTGCCCAGAGTCACTCCCGGCCTGTCCCTGTGCCCAGGGGTCACTCCCGGCCTGTCTCTGTGCCCAGGGGTCACTCCCGGCCTGTCCCTGTGCCCAGGGGTCACTTCCGGCCTGTCTCTGTGCCGAGGGTCACTCCCGGCCTGTCCCTGTGCCCAGGGTCACTCCCGGCCTGTCCCTGTGCCCAGGGGTCACTCCCGGCCTGTCCCTGTGCCCAGGGTCACTCCCAGCCTGTCCCTGTGCCCAGGGGTCACTCCCGGCCTGTCCCTGTGCCCAGGGGTCACTCCCGGCCTGTCCCTGTGCCCAGGGGTCACTCCCGGCGGGGTTCGGGGGGGACCTTGTGGGCTGCAGGGATAGAGCCCGGATTAGCCGCACGCCCGGCGCGCCTCCGGCCACTGTCCATCCCTCTGGGCCTGGCCACACGCCTCCCACCCTGAGGCGTCTGTCCACCTTCGGACGTGCCAGGCCCCGGGCAGAGGCCGTGTTTGGGCGGGGGCTTAGGTCTCTAACGCCGGCAGGGAGGGGGGACTCGGGGCCACCTCCGGCCCGTCCACCCCGGAGCAAGGACCAAGCGGCCCCGTGCACGGAGGCAGAGTCTCTCCCTCCCAGCTCCGGCCGAGCCCCGCCCAGGGCTGGCTCCTGAGCCCGAGCTACGGGATGCTCGAGGGCAGAGCAAGGAGACTGAGAGGGACCATCTGTCACTGCCTCCGGGGGCGGCCGCGTGAGCGGGGCACCCAGCGGGCGACACTCCCAAGGCTGGGGGGGCCAAGCACAGCGCCGAGAGAGGCCGGCTCAGCTGGGTGGACGGCCCAGCTGATGACACGCTCTAATGGGGTGGCACTGTCCCCACGATCCTTCCCGCCTGAGCACTGGAGCAGAGACGCCCGCCAAGGAATCCCTGCCCCCCCCCCGCCCGTGTACCAAAGGAAACGGGCAGAGTTTGCAGGATTTTCTGCACGGGCCTGGGCTGCTAAGGATTCCAGACAGGACTTAATGCTTCCTCCTGTAAGTTTATTTCTCCGCTATTAATTTGCTATCATGTTTTGGGGGAACTTGTCAAGTTGAGAGTCAGACTTCCCCCATATCTGTAAAATAGGAACCCATTTGAATTATGACTTTCCTACAGGAACTAACAGCTGTATGTGCAAATCATGCATATAAATCAATTACCAAGGCCTATGTACTATAAATGCACCCATTAATTAAGCAATGTCAGATGCTATGAACCATGAAGTTCATTACATCTTTAGCATTCAAAAACCAAGAATTATTTGAAGAAGAAAGACTAAGTTTACCTAATAGTTAATGAAATTAAGTCGGGTTGTTGCCAACATTCCTAGTTTATGCCTAATTCTGTGTTTAAATGTTTATGAATAAAACACTAGCTGCTGAAAGCAGATATGCGGAGATGTAATTACTGGTAAGTTATAACACACTTGAGGACTCATTATGCCAGACTTGGGAGCTCTAAGATCGCCAGAATAACAGTCTCCAAAAACACCGTGCTTTTATGGGCTCGCGCTGGAGAGACGGCAGTGCTGCGTGCGGGTCTGTCCTGGCCGGGCGGAAACTCCGGTGCTGGTGGAGGGATGATTTACGAGCGGGATATTCTCCAGGCTCGAGCGGGCGGGTGCGGCTCAGACTCGCCATTTGCATATGTGACTATCCCGGCAAATTAGCTTCCGTGCGGCTGCGTCTGCATCTGCCTGGCGAGGCCCCGCAGCTTAGCGCCGCGCCTGGGACCCTGCTGGTACAGACACGCGCCGCCCGTCCGCCCGTCCGTCCTTCCGTCCACCTCCCCGTGGCGTCGGGACGCTCCCCCGGACGGGCTGGGTGTCAGGGCCAGCCACCTGCTGCAAATGACCTTGTCCTCGAGTCCGCACCTGCCCGGGGCCTCCCCACACTTTGCCACGGGGCTGGAGCCCCCCCACCCCGTGCCTCTCGCCGCACCCCCTCTTGGGGGCTCCGGCACCCGCGTCTGTCGGCCCTGTGGCCGGGACGCGGCTCCCGATCGCCCCCACGCTGGCCACGAGGACGAGGCCACGGAGCAGCCGTGTGAGCAGATCTGCGCGTTCTCTGCCCCCTTCTTGTGGAGGCCGAGACCCCAGCACCCCGCAGTCCTGCTCTGGGGCCCAGCCGCCAGGCGGGGTGGGGGGGAAAGGACAGACTCCGTGACTCGCTGGCCCTGGGGTGCAGCACGCCTTCCACGGGATCGTCTCAAGGCTTGGA
Source organism: Sorex araneus (assembly GCF_027595985.1). Lineage (NCBI taxonomy): Eukaryota > Metazoa > Chordata > Mammalia > Eulipotyphla > Soricidae > Sorex > Sorex araneus. Next base: position 1,317,932 of record NC_073303.1, read on the forward strand.
CAGGGCGGACGCCCACGAAGGGAGCCCTGGCGTGGCCTGCGGGGCCCGTTTGACTTCACCAGCGGCCGCTCACAGCAGGTGGGGCCGCGGGGCCCGGCGAGAGCTGTGCGTCCGCGGTCACCCCCAGCCCCGCCCGCCCGGGCCGTCTCAGCGCCTGCCTGGCGCGTGGGCTCTCTGCCGCCCCCCGTCACCCGCTGGTTCCCCCTTCCCCGTCTCCGGTCCTGATTAGAAGCCACCGCGCTTTTCTGCCTGAGCCGCGTCTGCAGACGCTCTGGGTCCTACGAACAGCGGCAGCATCCCCAGCAGCTGCCGGCCCCGCCTTGGCCCTCTGGACGACGCGTCTTCGTTTTCAGTTTTGTGAATTTCCCCTGACACGCCAAGTCCTCACGGCCTCTTCCCTCACGCTCCGAGAGATGTGGGAACTGCTCGGGCGCCCATGGCCTGTACCGGCCTCCCTGGGGACGTGGCAGGGCCCTGCGGCCTGCTAGGTGGTGTGTGTCTCCCCGACAAGCAGACCGGGGGTCCCCCTGGGCTGTCTGTTCTGGGACGAGCACAGCCGCCAGCACGCCAGCCCCGTCTCCTCTCTGCCCCACCCCATTTGGGTAGAAAGTCCTTTTCCTCCCGCCTTGGGCCCTTATGTTCTTTTTTCCGAGGGGGGGTCTCCAAAGCGTTGCTCAGGGCCCCCACGGGGGCTTCTCGGCCCACCGACCAAGCCCAAAGCTCAGTGCAAGACTGCGAGGCTGCCGCGGACACGGAACCACCTCAGTGGGGCTCAGTCATCCCCACGAAGGACCCAGCTCGCCCCAGGACCAAACCGGGGTCCGAGCGCTGCTGCAGCAGCAGCTCCCGCCCAGACCTGTCACCTCCGGCCCCAACCCCCTCCAGGCCATCGGCTTTTGCTGTTGGGGTCGGCAGAGCCCTGCTACATATTTAGATCACAACGATTTCAACGATTCACAATAAAATCGTTAAAATAATCCCAGACACGCAAACGACGCAGGAAGTTTCCGGGCACAAGCTGCTCCTAGACGTCAGACGCTGTTTCCTAGAATGTTGGGGAAATCAGGGCCGGATTTGCACACACACACACACACACACACACACACACACACACACACACACACACACACACACACAGCAGCCCCCACCGTTGCTGCTGTTTCCAATTCAGGAAGAATTATGTCGTGAAGTGACTGTAAATCAACATTTGGCGAGAAACGTGACTGTTCCTGAGAACAGGCTGGGGCGCTCTCGCCGGGGGGACGTTGAGGTATTTAAGCAGGTGGCCGCGGAGCCGGTGGAACTGGCGGGCATCGGCACAGAGCTCTGTCTCCGCAGACCCCATCATCCCCGAGGGTCCTCAGACCCCACGCGGGAACCCGCGGCCCAGAGCTTCCCAAGTCACCACCTGGAGGGTCCCGAGCTCGAGTTATCCTGGCTGGGAACCAAGTGCAGAGGCCTTGGGGAATCTCGTCACACATTTTAAGCTTCAACAGGTCGAAGGATTCGTTTTCATGTTGGAAAAGCTTACGAATGTTCTTTTTTTTAAAAAAAATGTCATTTCAGCTGTGGAATCAGCCGTTTCTGCCCAAGGGAGGCGTGCCCTTGGTTCTGTGAGACGGGTGGTATCTCACTGTCTTCAGGTGGCTTCAGGTCTCAGGAGAAAATGCCATTTAGAATGTCAAGAGGAGGAGCCAGCAAAGTAGTAGATGGGTCAAGTAATTGGCAGCTCTGCTTGCAGCCAGTCTGGTTCAATCCTCAGCACCAACGGGGTTCTCCGAGCCCAAGCACAGAACCAGGGGCACCGCCAGGTTGTGGCCCCGAAACCAAAATCCAAGTAGATAAAAGGAAATGTTGACATGGGTTGTTTTTGAACATGAGACTGACACCCAAGGACAGTAGACACAAGGACCAGGAAGATTGTCACATAGTTGGCAGCCTGCCTCATGGGCTGAGGGAGAAGGCAGCTGGGATGGAGAAGGGGTCACTGAGTCAATGACGGTTGGAGGAATTGTTCTGAACGGGAGATGTGTAATGAAAGTAGATAAAGGACCAAACGTGACGGCCTCTCAGTATCCGTATTGCAAACCATCATGCCCCAAAGTAGAGAGAGAGCGTGGGGGAAACTGTCTGCCATGGGGGCAGGGGGAGGGTGGGAAAGGGGGAGGGATACTGGGGACATTGGCTGTGGGGAATGTGCCCTGGTGGAGGGATCATTGCGTGATTGTAACTCAAACATAAAGCTTGGGACTGTATCTCACGGTCATGCGATAAAATAAAATAAAATAAAATAAAATAATTAAAAAACCAAACACAGGTTGTTTGCAATTAAAGCAGCAATTCAAATCGAAGCTTGAGTGAGACAGGGCTGTGTCGCCCCCATCGTCTTGGCGAGGGCGGGTGGGTCAGTGGTGGGGCATCTCCTCTCCTGCTGCCCCCCCCCCCGGCCCCGGGCCGGTCTCTGCATCCCTGCCCTCGGCCCCTCCCAGGTGGATCAGGCCCCTCCCACCGCCTCGGTGGGGCTCAGTCGTCTCCACGATGTGCCCAGCCCGTCCCACCAGCCAAACCCGTCCGTGGACAGAGCCCCTGCCCTGAACTGGCCACGTTCTCAGGACCTCGGGTGAGGGTGTTGACCTGTGAGCTGGGGCACAGGCCCAGTGCTGAACCCCGAGTTGCCCAAGCCTGCACACGGCAGGGTCCTTCCGCGTGCCGCTGGCCTGGTCACGCACATCGGGAAGGGAGTGGCACCCACTCCCCAGGCACAGGGAGCCCCCGAGGACAGGTCAGCCGGTACCAAGGGCAGAGGTCAGTGAGCGTGGCTGTCGCCTGGGTGTCCTGGCCAGCTTGTGGGGCCGCCACTTTCTATCTGCCCAGGAAAATGTACAGAAACGTGACCGAGAAGGAGACAGCTCAGACCCAGGTGTTGTGCAGTTTATGCTGTTAGTCCGGGTCACCGTGAGTGACAGTCCCACAATACTGGGTTGGTCGGCCACGCCCGCAATATTCCAGCACCGTCTCCCCGGTGAAGGTCCCCTTATGCCTCGCTCTGAAATGTGGAGTTGCCTTACGTGCTATTTTAAAATAACCAACGTTGCAGAGAAGTTTCTGGACCCCGGACCAGGCTGAGTCATACAGCTTCACAGGCAAACAACAGCTTAAGAACTTCATAGACTCAAAACCATGGTTATAAGAGAAACTAAACAGGCCACTTTGAGATAATAAGCCCCTCAGATAACCAGACTTCGACAGAAGGACGGGACAAACCCCATAACAATAGTCTCTCTCAGTGTCCATGGGGTAAACACACCAATTAAAAGACAGTGGCAGGATGGATCAGAAAAATTGAAACCAGCATTCTGTTGTCTGAAAGAAACACATCTGAACAGTCAGAGCAAACACAGACTCGGAGTCAAAGGCTGGAAAACAATTCTACAGGCAAACAACTCCCTCAGAAAAAGCTGGGCTGGCCATTCTGGTATCAGACCACATCAATCTCAGACCAATGAAGCTCACAAGAGACAGTAAAGATCATTTCTTTTATTTTTTTTGGTTTTGGGGTCACACCCGGCGATGCATAGGGGTTATTTCTGGCTCATGCACTCAGGAATTACTCCTGGCAGTGCTCAGGGGACCATATGGGATGCTGGGAATTGAAACTGGGTCGGCCGCATGCAAGGCAAATGCCCTACCTGATACTCTATTGCTCGAGCCCCGTAAAGATCATTTCTTAATGATCAAGGGATCTGTACATCAGCAAGAACTTAAACTACTAAGTGTATATGCACCTAATGAGGGGTCAGCAAAGTACTTAAAACAACTACTCACAGACTTGAAGAAAGACATCAATAGCAACACAGTACTAGTGGGAGATTTCAACACCACCTTATTACCTCTCAATTGATCAACCAGACTCAAGCTTAGCAAGGACATACTTAATCTAAAGGAAGAAATGGAAGACAGGGGCTAGTAGATATATACAGGACACTTCATCCTCAAAAAGCTGAATACACTCTCAAGTGTGCGTGGGACATTCTCCAAGATTCTCCACAAAACAATCATACCTCCATAATATTAAGAAGATAGAGTTTGTGTCAATGATCTTTTCAGACCGCGAGGCACTGAAAATAGAAGTGAATCACACACACAAACAGAAAATCAAATCAAACACCTGGAAATTAAGCAGCTCATTACTGAACGTGAGTGGCTTAGAAAGGAAACCAAAGAGGAAACAAAAATTCCTGGAAACAGATGAAAATGAAGACATGAGTTACCAGAACTTATGGGACATGGCAAAAGCTTTGTTAAGAGGAAAGTTCATAGCTCTACAAGCATTCCTCAGAAGGAGGAGCGAGCCCACATAACTAACCTAACCTCACAGCTTAAGGGCTTGGAGAATGACCAACAAAAGGAGCCCAACCCAGGCAGGAGCAAGGAAATAATAAAAATCAGAACAGAAATTAACGAGATGGAAACCCAGAAAACAATCCGAGAGATCAATGAAACCAAGAGTGGTTCTTTAAGAAAATTAACAATATCAATAAACCTCTAGCAAGACTCACAAAGAAAGAGAGAGAAAACACAGATAAATAATCAGAAATGAAAAGGGGGACATCACAACAGAAACCACAGAAATTTAAAGGATCCTCAGAGATTACTTTGAGAATCTTTATGCCATGAAACAAGAAAACCTCGAGAAAATGGATAAATTCCTGGATTCCTATAACCTCCCGAGACCAAACCAAGAAGACCTGGAATACCTGAACAGACCTATCACCACTGAGGAAATTGAAGCAGTAACAAAAAGTTTCCCCAAAACAAAAGTCCTGGCCCAGATGGATTCACTAGTGAATTCTTCCAAGTCTTTAAAGAGAAGTTACTGCCAATCCTTTTCAAGCTTTTCCAGGAAATTGAAGAATCAGAAACACTTCCAAACAGTTTCTATGAGGCAAATATCACCCTGATACCAAAAGCAGACAGACATACCACAAAGAAAGAGAATTACAGGCTGATATCCCTGATGAACACAGACACAAAGATCCTCAACAAAATCCTAGTAAACAGAATCCAGCAATTCATCAAAAAGATCATACACCATGACCAAGTAGGATTCATCCCGGGGATGCAAGGATGGTTTAACATTCGCAAGTCAATCAACATAATACACCATATCAATAAAAAAAGATAATAACTATATGATCATATCAACAGATGCAGAGAAAGCATTTGACAAAATTCAGCATGTTTATGGTGAAAACTCTCAGCAAAATGGGCATTGAAGGCACTTTCCTCAATACAGTCACCTACCACAATACACCTACCACAAGTCTACGGCAAGCATCATTCCCAATGGGGAGAAACTAAAAGCCTTCCCCCTAAGATCGGCACAAGACAAGATTGTCTGCTTTCACCACTCCTATTCAATATAGTATTGGAAGTTCTTGTCATAGCAGTTAGGGAAGAAAAAGATATGAAGGGCATACAGATAGGAAAGGAAGAGGTGAAGCTATCACTATTTGAGGCTGACATGATACTATACTTAGAAAACCCTAAAGACACTACAAAAAAGTTCCTAGAAACAATAGGTTTGTATAGTAAATTGTCAGGCTACAAAATCAACACCCAAAGTCCATGGCTTTCCTATATAAAATAATGAAAGAGAAGAAAGATTTTTTTAAATTTCCATTCACAATAATGTCTCAGAAAGTCAAGTACCTCCGAATCAGCTTAACAAAAGAGGCGAAGGACCTTTATAAAGAAAATTATGAAACACTACTTCAAGAAATGAAAAACAACACTCAGAAATGGAGAAACATCCCTTGCTCATGGATCGGAGGATTAACATTGTCAAAATGGCAATACTGCCCAAAGAACTATACAGATATAATGTGGTGCCTATAAGGAGTCCAGTGACATTCTTCAAAGAAATAGACAAAACACTCCTGAAATTCATATTGAACAATAACCCCCTACAAATAGCTAAAGGAATCCTTGGGAAAAAGAAGATGGGTGGCATCACCTTCCCCAACTTCAAACTCTACTACAAAGCAGTAGTAATTAAAACAGCCTGGTATTGGGCTAGACACAGACCCACAGACCAATGGAACAGAGTTGAATATCCTGTCACACACTCTCAAATATTTGGCCACTTAATCTTTGACAAAGGAGCAAGAAATGTAGAATGGAACAAGGAAAGCCTCTTCAACAGTGGTTCTGGGAAAACTGGATAGCTACCTGCAAAAAAAATGAGCTCAGACCTCTGTCTAATGCCAGGCACAAAAGTCAGATCAAAGTGGATTAGAGACCTAAGTTTCAGACCTGAATCCATAAGGTACATGAAGGAAAATGTAGGCAGAATTCTCCATGACACTGAAGCTAAAGGCATCTTTAAGGATGAAATAGCACTGACCATGCAAGTGGAAGCAAACATAAACAAATGGGACTACATCAAACTAAGAAGCTTCTGCACCTCAAAAGAAACAGTGACCAAAATACAGAAAGAGCCCACAGAGTGGGGAAGGATGTTTTCCCAATACCCATCTGATAAGGGATTGATAGCAAGGATATACAAGACACTAGTAGAATTGTACAAGGAATAAAATCTCCAACCCCATCAAAAAATGGGTAGAAGAAATGAATAGAAACTTCCTCAATAAAGAAATACAAATGGCCAAAAGGCACATGAAAAAATGCTCCACATTGCTAGTCATAAGGAGGATGCAAGTCAAAACAGCCATGAGATATCATCTCACACCACAGAGACTGGCTCACATCAAAAAGAAGAACAGCCAGAGCTGGCGTGGATGTGGGGGAAAAGGGACGCTCTTTCATTGTTGGTGGGAATGCCGACTGGTCCAGCCTTTCTGGAAAACAGTATGGACAGTCCTTCAAAAACTAGAAATTGAACTTCCATATGACCTCACAATATCACTTCTGGGAATATATCCCAAGGATGCAAAAAAGCACAGTAGAAATGACATCTGCACCTGTATGTTCATTGCAGCACTGTTCACAATAGCCAGAATCTGGAAACAACCTGAGTGGCTGAGAATAGATGACTATTTAAAGAAACGTTGGTACATCTACACAAAGGAATAGTATGCAGCTGTTACGAGATATGAAATCATGAAATTTTCATATAAGTGGATGGACATGGAGAATGTCATGCTGAGTGAAATGAGTCAGGAAGAGAGGGACAGAAATAGAAGGACTGCACTCATTTGTGGAGTATAGAATAACATCACATGAGGCTGACATTCAAGGACAGTAGATACAAGGGCCAGGGGGATTGCCCCATAGTTGGCAGCCTGCCCCATGAGCTGGGGGAGAAGGCAGCTGGGATGGAGAAGGGGTCACTAGGTCAATGATGGTTGGAGGGATCCTTTGGGATGGGAGATTGTGCTGAAAGGACCAAACATTCAATACAGTATCTGTACTGAAAACCATAATGCCCAAAAGTAGAGAGAAAGAAGGAAATTGTCTGCCACAGAGGCAGGGGGAGGGTTGGAAGGGCGGGATACTGGGGACATGGGTGGTGGAAAATGTGCACTGGAGGAGGGATGGGTGTTCGATCATTGTATCGCTGAAACTCAAACATGAAAGCTTTGCAACTGTAGCTCACTGTGAGTGAATTAAAAAATAAATTAAAGTAAGGAAATTTTAAAAAGAAAATATTAACACCGAGACTTAACCACTAACAATATGTCAGTAATCTCTTATACAAGAACTTAATGGCTCCTTGGTGAGATACAATATTCACATAAACTCTTCTTTTTAAATTTTTTTTAATTTTTGAATGAATCACCGTGAGGTACAGTTACAGACTTATAAACTTTCGTGCTTGTGTGTCAGTCATACAGTGGTCAAGTACCCATGCCTCCACCAGTGTGCATCCTCCACCACCAATGTTCCCAAGTATCCCTCCCACCACCCCCACCTCATCCTCCACCCCACCCTGCCTCTGTGGCAGGGCATTCCCTTTTGCTCTCTCTCTCCTTTGGGGTGTTGTGGTTTGCAATATAGGTATTGAGTGACCATCATGTTCGGTCTATAGTCTACTTTCAGCATCTCCCATCCCGAGCGGGCCCTCCTAGCACCCCGTACTTGGTGGTCCTTTCTCTATCTGAGCTGCCTTTCCCCCCAGCATGTGAGTTCGGCTTCTAAGCTGTGGAGTAATCCTCTTGGTACTTATCTCGACTGTCCTTGGGTGTTAGTCTCCCATTCTGTTACTTTATACACTCTTTCTTCTAAGGAAATATTTTTTTGTCATTCTTAGAGAATTATAACACGCAATATAAAATAAATTATTCAGGGCCTGCTATAGGGCAGCCTTGGGGGTAGTTGGGAAAATTGAAAATAATGGTTGTGGGAAGGTGCATTGGTGGCGGGATTGGGGTTGGGGTTTGAATGTAATAAACCATGAACAACTTTACAAAAATGAATTAGTTAAAAAACAAACAACCCCCCAACATTTTAAAAATAAAATAGACAATAGTAACATCCAGTTGCCTTTTTAGCACATTCTGTGTGTGCTCCTACCTCTGCACGATGGGGCTTCGTGATTTGTGGTGAAACTTTCTCTCTGATACACCGTGGCAGTGAGAAGGCGAGAGTGACGTTTGTTTGCCTGTGACTCCCCATGATCGATTGATCGGATCACGTGGACAGTATTGACGTCCAGAAAGCCAGCAAGATAGCACGGGGTGGAAGGTGTTTGCCTTGCGTGCAGCCAGCGTGGGTCCAATCTCTGGCATCAGGCATGGTCCCCTCAGCCCCACTGGAGTGACCGGGAGCACAGAATCAGGAGTAACTCCTGAGCACTGCCAGGTGTGGCCGAGAGCGCCCACCCTGTACTCCTGCACTCCCCGTCTATTCTGAACACATGAAATATTTCCTAATATTTCTCAAAAATAGCAGCAGAGTTGGGTTACTTAACAGAACAGTTACCGTACTATGTCATGCGAAGCCTCATTAGTTTTTCTTTGATAATTAGCTATAACTGCCTCAAAAATTATTAGCTATAATGAAACAAAGGTTCTCCGAAAGTGAGCCCTCATGAATACTCATTGCGAGTGAATTGAATTGAAAAGGCCTTGATTAAGCAATATACACCTAATTTCACATAAAAATGCTGATTTCTCCCCGAAGAACAACTAAAGACACCATTAAAATGGGAACATTGCATATGAATATCAATTCATCAAAAACGTATTTGTATGAGGTCCCTGACTGGAATGAGAAGTGGGCCTGATGGCCCGTGTTTGCCGAATCCAGGTGACTTCAGGCCAGGGGCTCTGCGGGCTGGAGCGGGCCTCGGGACCCGGGTGTCGGGGGAGAATTCACCGGTCACCTCTGGAACCTTTTATTCCATGTTATTCTCGGACACGATGCGTGTAACACAGGTGAGAGGCTGCGACGCTCTCCAACATTTTCAAAGCCTGATTTTCAGGGCCCACCGTGATCGTGCAGTGGGAGGGCGCTGGCCTTGCACGCGGCCGAGCCGGGCCCAGTCCCCGGCAGGCCCTCAGGGTCCCCCTGAGCCCCCGGGAGGGTCCCTGAGTGCAGAGCCGGGTGTGGCCCCAGAGCCAGATTACAGTGAAAAGAACAGTAAGGACCAGGTCCCAGTCCCCGCACCAGGGGCTCTGCCGCACAAAGAGGGGGTCTCAGCCCCCTCCGCCCCCCGTGTCACCTGCCCAGTGCTCAGGTGGACACGAGGAGCAAACGCTTGCTAGGAGGCCCCGATGCAGAGCGGGGGCTGCACCTCCGGCCTGTGAAGGGAAGCTTTGCACCAGAGCAGGTGCCTGGCGTCAGAAGGGAGGCGGGGCCGGGGGCGGGGGGGCCAGGGGCCAGGGCTGGGGGCCGGGGCCGGGGGCTCGGAGCTGCAGTGCCTGCAGTCGCCAGCTCCCGGGCGAGAGGGCCGGATCCGTCCCCCCGTTTCTCCGACAGCTGCAGAAACAGCGTCTGGACACCCAGCCCATCCGCCGAGGTCCCACGGCTCCGTCGCAGCAGAACGAACGGGCCTTGGCACGTCCCCACGCCTCCTTCCGTGCCCTTCCCCTCCCGGGTCCGCCACGTCCAGGGGGACGAGAAGGACCCTCCTTTCCTAAGCAGCATCGACGGTCAGGTGGTCTCAGAAGACGCAGCCCCCATCCCCGAGCACCGGAGAGGAGTCAGTCAGCTGAGACGCGTGTGCGGGAGCTCCAGGCAGTGTCCGAGGCTGGCCCAGCAGAGAGCGGGCGGGAGCAGCCAGGCCCCTGGAAAGCATCGTCCAGACCGACGGTGTCGGGGCTGGAGAGAGGACAGCGGGACGGTTGCCTCGCACGTGGCCGCCCCAGGTGCAACCTGCCCTCACCTATGACCCCGCGGTGCCAGGAGAGACCCCTGAGCTTGGAGCCGGGAGTGAGCCCCGAGCACTGCACCCCTCTCCCCCCGGCAAAAAAAGCCGCCAATGTGGCAGTTAAAAACGACAGACTGTCGGGGCTGGAGCGAGAGCACAGCGGGGAGGGCGTTTGCCTTACACGCAGCCGACCCGGGTTCGATTCCCAGCATCCCATGGGGTCCCTCGAGCACCACCAGGAGTGATTCCTGAGTGCAGAGCCAGGAGTCACCCCTGAGCATCGCCGGGTTGACCCAAAAAGCTAAAAAAGAATGACGGACTGTCACACATGCGGCTGACCCGAGGGGAAAGGTCAGCCCCCGCCTGGCCTGGACTCGCCTCCTTCCGAGCAAGCTTCGGTCAGATGGAAGTGACGACTCACGCGTGTGTCAGCAGCGTGACCTCTCGGGCCAAGACTCGTCTGTCCAGCTGAAGCCCGAGGCGAACATTTTAGAGCAGAATTATAAATCCCGGAAATAGAGGTTTGCAATGGAATTTGGGGCCCCTCAGCCCAACTTAGCTACATCCTCCGAGGGCCCGGGAGAAAAGAAGGGGGAGCTTGAAGCTTGATCTTTCCCTCCAGAGAAATCTTGCACCTGCAATGAATGGAATAAGCGGCATGTGGACGAGACAGTGAAGACGCGTCCCTTCCTCCGGCACCCCAGGACTCTGCAAACACGAGCACAGGCGTCGGAGCCAGCCAGCGAGGAGACGGGCCGGGAAGAGCCCTCGGGAAGGAGAGGCCGTTAAGATGGACGAGAATATCACCGCCGAGCTATAAAACTTTTACAGTCTAGTCTTATTTGCACAGAGATTACGTCCCCAAAGCTCAGTGCCAAAGACACATGTTAATAAGCTCACAACTTTTAATTAAGCGATATGGAAACGGAGATTCCCATTAAGCCCTGATTTGTGGGCTGGCTCCTCGCCGTGGGCCCCCCCAGCGCCAGCCACGCTCGGCCGACCGGCCCTTCCTCGAGGCCCCGCTGCCTCCCGCTGCTCGTGGACCCGTCGCGGCTCACCTGAGTGTCTGCCCCGGGGCTCCTGTGCTCAGCTGCCCTCAGGGCCCCGGGAAGGGCAGCGACACACCCACCCGTCAGAGGCTGAGTCCTCCTGGGCTTCCGCGGGGCAGGGGGTCCGGGAGGGCGCGGGGAGCCTGGGGGCTTGTAGTGGGATTGCTTGGAGCACATAGACTAGAGACTAGAGACCAGCGTGGGACAATGAACTTTGTATGACCTGCACTGGGGGCTTGGGAGAGTCCTGTGCAGAGGGCCTCTTGAAAGAGGGGCCTTGAAGGTAAAACCTACCAGCAAGATAAGCAGGACACATCCTGCACGTACATACTTCTCGTGCTCTAAGTAACCTTGGGAATAATCTGACTTGGTATTTTTAATGAGAACATCTTGAGACAAACACAAAATATGTCTAACCCATGAGAACGTCTTTGGACTTGGCTACGTGCCTGGGCCAAGGTATGCAAATAATATAAAACTGCTTGCTTGAGAATAAACGGGGCCTTCAGCCTCGATAGCTGCTGGTCAACACATCATCTCTGAGTCGGTGGTCTTCCTTCCGGAGCTGGCCTCCGGCAGGGGCTGGCCCGGCCCCCGCAGGGCAGCGGTGCGGGAACAACACTGCCCGTTTCAACACTGGCCCCGCAGCGCCGTGGCCTGGAGGGGAAGCGCCTGCAGACAGTGAGAAGCCACCCGCTTGCTGTGTAGACGAGCCCTTGCTGCATTCCCGGAGGCCTCCAGCCCCTCAGGCGGGACCCCGCAGACCCGGGGCAGGACTGCCCAGGTGGGTCACCAGCCGTCACTCACTGTCGCGCAGATACTATGTAGCAGGCGCCATCCAGGCACTTTATTTCTGTGTATGGTTTACGCTCCCGGACGAAAGCTCCGCCAGACGCTGCCGTCCTGCCTCTCCCAGCCCCCCCCACCCGCGTCCTCGCTGACGCCTCTGCTCGGGGTCACTGACCCCACGCTCCCACGCGTCTGAGACTGCGGCCGTTCCCCCCACGCCTGCTGCACGCACGCCTCGAGGAGACTCCCCGGGGCAGAGCCCGGAGCAAACCCCCCGGAGCACAGACCCCAGCGGGCTCCGGGTTCCCACGCGGGCGCGGGTCCCGTCAGCTCGACGGAGATGCGTCCCTCTCCCCGGGGTGCGGGGGGCGGGTGCCGGGGCCCCTCTCGCCGCGCGAGCATCTCCCAGCCAGGGTGTCTTGGCAGTGTGGGGCTGGCCTTGGGGACCGCTGCCGTGCCAGTGGGTGCCACCCAGACAGAAAAAGCGTTTGAACACGGCACGTCCGATAACGAGCGAATATCCAACGCACGGACAGTGCTCACGGAGCTCGTGGGGGACGTGCGCTGGAAGTCAGCGAAGGAGCAAAGAGCATCTGTGCTGCAAACCGCAATGGCCAAAAGGAGAGGGAGCCTGAGACGGAAACTGTCTGCCTCAGAGGCAGGGCGCGGGCTGGGGCGGGGGGGCCGGAGGGAGACGGTGGGTGGGTGCTCGGTGATTGTGTGACTGAGACTCAGGCATGGAAGCTTCGCAACTGTGTCCCACGGTGCTTAGAAAGCAAAATCAACAGCTTCATCAAAACACGGGCAGAGGAAATAAACAGACTCCTCCCCCAGACGTGCGGAAGCTCGCAGGTGTGTGAAAAACACGTGTGTCACCGTCACGGTCGGGAGCTCAGACAAGGTGTTGCTCTCCTGAGAGGCAGACGCCCAAGGTCTGCAAGCAGCCAGTGCTCCCAGGAAGCGGAATTCTGATTCCTTGTGGGTGGGGGTGTGTCTGGCTCCGCGTCCACAGGGAACAATATGGGAGAACAAAGCCAACCTTGGATCTGGGGACCCGAGAGATGGCAAGTGGGCGGGGCCCTTGCCTGGCCCGTGGCGACCTGGGTTTGATCCCCGAGTGCAGAGCCAGGGGGAAGCCCTGAGCGCCCCTAGGTGTCGCCCCCAAACCAAACGCTCTAGTAAAGCGACTTAGTTACATCGCCAGCTGGAAGGGATCGGAGTGATCTGTGTTCCACAGAAGTAGCCGTGACCCCCAACAGACACAAGCACACACCCGCGTGTGTACTTGCTTCTGTGTGCATGTGTGTGTACACACACATAGCGTGGGGGTGTGTGTGGAGTGGGTGAGTGTGATTTTTCTGTGGTGTGTGTGTTCGCGTGGCTCGACTTCCCGGGGATGAGAGGACCGTCCTGGGGTGTGTTGGGTAAGTACCGACCCAATGCCACGGCACAAAGGCCACGGTGCTGCTCCTCTGCCTAGCGCGGCATTATCAGTTGATTTATTTAATAAAACCGAGGACCAAGGAAGCCTGGGAATGTGGCTTCCCATAGAACGCCCCCATGCTGTGACTGTTGAAGTGGGAAGTAATTTGCTTTTAATGCAGGCACATACCACTTAGCACCATATTTAACTGAAGGATGAGAATCACTCATTTTTCATCCACTTGCTCAGCTGACACTGGGTGCTATCTATCCATTGTCCCGGAGCTTAATACGAGAAACATTTAGGAGATCTCATTTTTAAATTTATGGCAAGCATTTAAATTTTTAATTCCTCCTTGGTTATATTTTTAGTCTTTAATAGAATTTAAATTTCAAATGGATAATCTATTGGGGCAATAAGAACACAGTAGGTAACTAGGAAGAAATGGTGTACTGAAAGGAGTTTTCTTAATTTACAGTTCTCACGTAGAAGCATATTTTATCTTGGAAATGATCTCTGAATGGTAAAGACAATAGCAACATGCATGAGGCAAGTTGGGTACTAGCTAGAATTCTAGAAAGGAGCCTATCAATGAAGTTATAAAAATTAGTAGAACTATGGGTGAATTCTTTTTTTTTTAAGAAATATTTTATTGAATTACCGTGAAAAAAAGAAAGAAAAAATTACAAAGCTTTCAGGTTGAAGTCACAGTCAAATACTGATTAAACCCCCACCCCTTCACCAGTGCACCTGTTCCACCACCAAGAACCCCAATACACCCCCTCCCGCCCCACCCCCCATCTAAGTAGCTAATGATATTCCCATTATTCTCTATATCCTTTGAGTACATTCCATATTTCCATACAGAACTCACTATTACTGATTGGAAATTTCCCCCACAATCAGGCCTGCTGAATAGGCATCATCTAATAATTTCCCTTCATTGCTGAGAGTGAAGACTCTAAGTCCTCACTCAGTTTTGGGTTTCTAATATTTTAGCTCAGTTCACAGTCAAAATGCATGGCTGCAAGAATCCGCTCTGGTGCCAAAATGGGTTAGGAGGCCTCAGGGTCACAGTCTCTAGGCGCGGAGGGTCTGCTTCTCGTGCCGCGGCTCCGGGTCATCCACTATGGGTGAATTCTTAGATAAAACTCTAGTTCGTTTATTTATAAACCTTGAAAAAATATTAGCATTGATAAGAAATTTTCATTATTAAAATAATGAAAATCATTTTATCGTCAATAAAATAATCACTAATATAGTGAGAAAAACTGAAAAATGGAATTTTGCAAATACACGTGGCGTGTGCGATCCCAGAAACACCTGCCCCGCCCGCGGGGCCGAGGCGCTCGGGGTCAGCGAGGCGCGTCCAGGCGTGCAGAGACGAGTTCCCCACGGCTTCTCCGAGAGCCCCTCCCTCCTCCGAGAGCCCCTCCCTCCCCCGAGAGCCCCTCCTCCTCCGGGAGCCCCTCCCTCCTCCGAGAGCCCCTCCCTCCTCCGGGAGCCCCTCCTCCTCCGGGAGCCCCGCCCTCCCCCGAGAGCCCCTCCCTCCTCCGAGAGCCCCTCCTCCTCCGAGAGCCCCTCCTCCCCCGAGAGCCCCTCCCTCCTCCGAGAGCCCCGCCCTCCCCCGAGAGCCCCTCCCTCCTCCGAGAGCCCCGCCCTCCCCCGAGAGCCCCTCCTTCCCCCGAGAGCCCCTCCCTCCCCTGAGAGCCCCTCCCTCCTCCGCCTCCTCCGAGAGCCCCGCCCTCCCCCGGAGAGCCCCTCCCTCCCCCAGAGAGCCCCTCCCTCCTCCGGAGCCCCTCCCTCCTCCGAGAGCCCCTCCCTCCTCCGAGAGCCCCCCCTCCTGCGAGAGCCCCTCCCTCCTCCGGGAGCCCCTCCCTCCCCCGAGAGCCCCTCCCCCCTCCGGGAGCCCCTCCCCCCGCAGGGCGGGTACTTGAGGCCTGTGAAAGTCACAAAGTGAGGTCGCTGTGGGCACAAAACACCCCCTTGAGCCAGCGAGACTGTGGACAGGCGCGCGGGCCCTCCCGGTGGCCTTGGGTGTCCCCTCCTGGGCTCACGCGCGGAACCTGCCACTCCCGCCCAGGACGCGGCCCTGCCCTGAGCGTGGGTGCGTGCTCCCGGGGCGCGTGTTGGCGCCGTGTGCCACCCTCCAGGGCGCGGACACTCGGGGCAGAGCCCCGCAGGTCTCCGAGGCTGCGCCCCCAGCTCAGCACAGCCGGTGGCAGACGCGGGGGCCCGGGCTCAGCACGCGGACGCTTCCCGCCACCGAGGGAGCCCCGGGCCTGGAGCCGCCTCGGACCCGAGCGTCCAGGGCATCACTGCCCGAAAGACCGGCAACCCTCCCCGCCCTTGGCTGACAGAGAAGCAGAGACTAAACAGATCATGGAACTGACAGGCAGTCATTGCCAAGGAGGGGGGGTGTGTATGCGGTTGTGTTGTGTGTGTGTGTGTGTGTGTGTTTGTGTGTGTGTGTGGGGGGGGGTGGCAGGGGTAAACTATTTGGTTTTTCTAGAAAGAGCTGAGATTTTCAGGGAGAGCCACGTCTGAGCCAGTCATGTGGCAGTTGGTTTTCATTATCTTAAAATACAAATATAAGCTCTTACGAAAAGAGCACGATGAGGGGACGGCACGTGTTACTGAATTCAACTATTGGGTCAATGAGGAGGTCTCACACACACACACACACACACACACACACACACACAAATAACCACAAAGGACATGAAATAGTTAAAGCAGTCTTGAGAGAAACGTAACCACGGACCCACCAAAGTCCTGATTGCAATCTACACCGCCCAGCTGCATCACCCAAACAGTATGCTAGTGGAATAAAACTGACCAATGGCACAGCACGGAGTCCAGAAATCAAACCACACACACACTGACCCTAACAAAATAAAAACTCAGAAGTCTACAAGTGAACAAGAGAGTCTCTTCAATAAATTATGTTGGGAAAACTTGAACCACCACAGTCAAAAGAATAAAACTAGGTGCCACCTAAAACCACACAAACATCCCCCAAATTTACATGTATTGAAGACTCAAATGTAAGACTTGGACCCACAAAGTGCATTGAATAATGCATCGGTGATGAGATAATCAATATTAATCTTAGAGACGACTTTCAGGATTCAGCTCTCCTAGTAAGGTAAACAAAAGCAAAAACACAAAAATGAGCAAATGGGACAAAGTGTCTCACACCTTTGGGAAAAAAAAAACCATGAAAATGCAAGGACACCCAATACAGTTGCACGTCACACAGCCGGCAAAGTATTCAGACCCCAAATATACCAACAATGGGGCTGGAATGATAGCACAGTGGGTAGGGCATTTGCCTTGCCAAATATACAAACAAATACAACCGCCGAAATAACCCAGTTTTTGAGAGGCCAGAGGGTCCAAAGCGGCACTGTGCCAAGGAGCTGCAGACAGAGCTGGGCAGCCTCAGTGTCCCTAACGCCGCCAAGGGCAGCGCCTCACGCCGTGGGGGTGGCCAGTGCTGAGATGAGAAGAGGTGGACGAGCTTGTGCTGTGTCTCGGGGGAGCCGGTGAGGGGCGGGTGGGGCGCAGAGAGTAGGAGCAGCAGGACCGCCGACCCCATCTCCTCCGGGCCCGGAATAAACCAGTTCCAGGCACCCCACAGCCTCGTGCTCACAGTCGGATCCGGAGAGCCAAGCCGTGGGAAGGACGCGAGGGCCCGGTGAGGGGCGGGGACGGTGCAGGGGACCCTGCCCAGCACCCCAGGCAACGGGACCATTTGGGGTGTGGCCCTGAGTCTGCAGACCTGGGCCCACACGGTGGTTGCGGACGACATTAGTTCAACAGGAAGCTTAAAACTAAAGCTAAATAAACACGCAGTGGGAACTATCTGCACATACGTGCTTTGCACAGCAGCTCATTTAAGTGACTTGTTTTATCTTTGCTTTGTTTGGGTTTGGGGGTGACACCTCGTGCTCGGGGCTGACTCCTGGCTCTGTGCTCAGGGCTGACTCCTGGCTCTGTGCTCAGGGCTGACTCCCAGCTCAGTGCTCAGGGTCACTCCCAGGTCTATATTCAGGGCTGACTCCTGGCTCTGTGCTCAGGACTCACTCCCAGCTCTGATTCCTGATGGCCTCCAAAGACCATAGCGGGTGCCTGAAATTGAACCCACCCGGCTCACTTATATTGCTTGACTTTTTCATTTTTATCTTAAAGGATTAAAAAAATAAAATAACACAACCCTTCCCACCTCAGGGAAGGGTCTATCCAGCTGCACTGTCTCCGGCCACCCCCACCCCCCAGTAAAGGATGCTACCGTGAGAAAGTAAAGCAAAATTGGAAAGTGACGTGCTGTGCTCCTTCGGCTCCCAGCCTGCAGACTCCGCTCCTTCCAGCCGCGAGGGTGAGGCGCTCGAGCTCCCCGACACCGCGCGGCTCTGCCAGCTCCTCTTCCCAGATCTGGTCAGTACCGGGGGGCAGCAAGGAGGCCGGCGGGGAGGGGAGCTCGGCTCCCTCCTTGGGCCAGGCCCTGCCACAGGGACGGGCTTCCAGGCCGAGAGGCAGAGACTGAAAAGAGAGAAATTCTGGGAGGCCCAGAGCCCCTCGCACACGCTCACCTGCAGGGGCTGACGCTCGAGTGGAGATG
>NC_073303.1:1336352-1376352 GCF_027595985.1 Sorex araneus
GCTTCTCTCTCTCTCTCCCTCCCTCTCTCTCTCTCCCTCTCTCTCTCTCTCTCTCCCTCTCTCTCTCTCTCCTGCTTCTCTCTCTCTCTCCCTCCCTCTCTCTCTCTCCCTCTCTCTCTCTCTCTCCTGATTCTCTCTCTCTCTCTCCTCTCTCTCTCTCTCTCTGGAGCTCGACTGAAGCCTGGTCAGAGCCGCAGCGACCCGGAGGCTCGTTTTGTTCTGCAGCCTCTGAGTGGGGCAGAAACCGCCCTGCCCCGCCCCACCCCCACAGCCCGGCCCGGCCCACCTCCAGGATGGCCCCGAGGGCAGCCGCAGGAAGTGGCGGTAGAGCTGGCGGTGGCCGCTGGGGTAGACGCTGTAGATGCACAGGTGGGAGGTCACAGCGCCTGGGCCCGGGTCGCGGGGCGTCTCGCAGACGTAATCACACACCTGGACCTGGGGGGAGACGCTGGTCAGCTCCTGGCCGGCACCCCCGCAGAGCCGCCCGCCACCGCACCTGCCACGGGCAGATCCCGCACAGGCCACACGGTGACCTGCCCGTCCTCGGCTCCCGGACCAGCCCGAGTGGGGGCCTCGGGGGTGGGACTCGGCTCCGAGACCCAGCCGGGGAAGGACCCGCCTCTGGGACCCGCGGACGCTTCTCTCCCCCCCCCAAGGCCCTGCTGGGCCTCCCGCCCGGTGAGGGCGACCGTCCAGCAGGTGCCGTGTCCCGGCCAGCACCGGCCAGCGCTGAGGCGGTGGGAGGGGCCCGACTTAGCTCTACCCTGCGCCCAGCACCCGACTCCGCTGCCCTCTGCCCTGTCTGCAGGGAGGGTTCCTGGGGGGCTCCTGCTGGCGTGACGGACGCCCCCGGAGTCGGGAACCAGAAGGCAGAAACGCCCTCCGGCCCCGTGCCCGGCCCCTGAGCCTCGTCTCCACCAGTGCTCGGAGCCTCACGCCCACTCCCACGGGCTCCCAGAGGCCCCACCCCCGCCTCTGGCCTTCCCGTCTGTCCCCACCACCTCAGCCGCCCAGCCTGGGGGAAGCAGGACCAGGGCCACACACCCTGTCCGAGAGAGTGGGCATTTCTGGGAGGGAAAATACTCCTGGGGTCAGTGCTCAGTTATTGTGTCCTGGAGCTCCGGGCAGTGCCCAGCCAGCCGCGCTGTCCTCTCCGACCCCACCCTCCTCGGCCCCCACGTCGGCCCCTGCTGGCGCCTCACCCCTGCCCGTCCCAGCCAGGAGGCGCCGCGCCCGGTCGGGCTGGAGGACTCCCGCACCCCCCCCCCCGCAGGCAGGAGCGGGCGGCCCCCCGAGAAGCCCCCGGGAAACGCGCCCGGCCCGGGCCCTGGCGCCCAGGAGCTGCTTCGTTACCTGCTGATTCGCGAGGCGGCTCCCGCTGGCCGCGAGCACCTACCCTGCAGGTAATTGCTTTGAGTCCCGACTTACCCCAAAGAGCCTCGGCAGGGGGGAGGCTCCGCTCGGAAACCCTCCCCGCATCCTCGCGGGGTTAGAAAGTAGGGCACGGGAAGAAGGAGCCGGGAAAGAGGGGGCGGGGCGGCGGGGAGCAGGGACCAGACCGGCAGAGCCCGGCCCAGAGGGCCGCGGCCGGGGCGAGGGCAGGACTCGACCTGGGTGCCCCCCCGAAGCTCTGGCCGCTCCCTCACTCTGTCCGTCCGTCAGGAGCTGCTTTGCCGCTGTCCGAAGGCTGACCCCCGGCACGTCACCCCACGCTGGCGGCCCGAGTGGAATACTTCCCGTTCCTTTTTATTTCAGGCCCTGAGGAAGCTGACCCCGGGAGGCACTCGGTGCCAGGGCCCGCTCCCGCCCCCTCGGGCCCTGCCCTCTGCAGGGGGGAAGCGCGGCTGGTTCCCCGTGGCGGCGTTTCCCTCCACGTGCGCTTGTTCTCCTGGTGCGGAGTCAGGCTAGCGGCAAGGCTGGCTGCAAGCGTGGGACTCGGGGGCCGCTGGGACCCCTCCCGGGCCACGAGGCCGCCGCCCCCCGCGCAGGAGGGAGAGCGGGAGCAAGATGAGACGTTGGGGCGGGCCGGACGAGGCCTTGGCCCCCGGGAGCCCCGACCGGCCCCCGCACTGGACGCAGGCGAAGGCCCGGCCCGCAGGAAGTCCAGCGACGTGCAGGGACAGGTCACAGCCGACCGGCAGCGGGGTGTGCGTGCGACTGTGACTCGAGGCCTTTAATTGAGAGGCTGTTAACTGCGCTCGAACAGTCCGGCAGGGGGCGGGTCTGATGCGAGCGTCCTCCCAAGCCGTCGTTTGTGGGATTATAATTGCACGGCCGCGTGCTCGCGGCATTCCGGCCACCCCGGGCCGACGCTCTCTCCCTCCCACTCGCGAGAGGAAAGGCAGCGGGGACCCCCCCACTGTGGCCTGTGGATCGGCAGCTTGGGGGGGGGGCAGAGAACCTGCCCTCGGGGCTGTGGCCTCCTCTCCGTGTCCCGGGAGCCGCTGTCGCCGTCAGCTGTGGAACGGCCCCTCCCCCGCCCACCGCGTCATCCTGGACGCAGGTCGCCCTCCTTCACGTGCCGGAGGCCAAGGGAGCTGGGGGCGTGCGCAGAGTCCTGCCGTCCCTCACACCGATGGACACTAGACAGGCCGGAGACGGGGTTCCTGGTCCGAAACGGCCTCTCCGGGCCAAGTCTGGTTTGGTCCCCGACACCGTGAGTGCCTCTGAGCACTGCAGGAAGCAGTTGGTGAGCACAGAGCTGGGAGTCGTCCCTGAGCAAAGCAAGACCGTTGCTCTGCTCACAGGAGGGAAGGACGGCGGCGGTCAGCGGCACGGACCCGGCATTTGGACTTTGACCGTGACTCTGAGCCCCGGACAACCCCGGAGGTGCAGAGCGTCACCCCCGACCCTCTCGCCCCGTCTGGGCCCCCCACGCGCGACGCCTGTCGGCATCTTGAGCCTGTCCCTTTGCCGAGCGGCTGGCGGCTGGGGTGGCCCGTGTCCTCCCCGTGCTCCGGGCTCGGGTCCCCGTTTGCCTCTCAAGCCGCTTCCCTGCGGCGCATCTGGGCTGGGAAGGACGCGAGCTCTGCTGTCCGGCCCGGGGCGGGGCAGGCCCGGCGAGGGGAACCGTCCCCGCAGCGCCCCCACCGCGTCTCCGCCTCCCCCTCCCGTTTGTTCAGCTGCTCTCCCCTTATCAGTGCTCCCGCCTGCACCACCCACGGCCCGATGGCTCATCAGCTCCCAGAACAACAGTGCTCGCATGCAAACCCCGGCCCGGGGCCCTGAGCAGCCCTGCCGTCTCCTAGGCCACAGCCGCAGGGTTGAGGGGTGCCGGTCCCTGCCCCAGCACCATCGGAGCACAGGAAACCGAGTCAGCCGCCTGGTCCCCAACACCCACAGCCTGGGCGACTCGCCCTAGCCCTGGGGCCCCCCACTGAGCCCGCACCCGGTCAGCTGCCCGGACCCCCAGTGGGGCTCCCAGAGAAGGTCCTTCTGGAGTTCGGCCATGGACAGTCCAGCTCCTGCCCCGGACGCCCCCGGACAGGATGGAACGGACACTGCTGAGTTCCCTGGAGTGACGGGGACAGGCGGGGAGAGGGGACACAGGCAGGGGGCGGACAGGACAGCCGAGCACTGCACACGGCCCTCCCCCAGGGCGGCCCTGGAAACATCTAGAAACATCTAGAAGGAGGCCCCTGGGCACAGGACCTGGCTGCACTGGCCGGAATCTAGAGCTGGGGGAGGGGGCGGGAAGCCCGCACGGGTGGGGGGGGGGCAGTCAAAGAAGCACCTGCCAGCGCCCCGGGGCGGAGGGAGGCGGGAGACACCCTCGGGTGGGCTTTGCACGGGAGACGCTTTGGGTGGGGGAGTCGCGCGAGAGGGTTCGAGAAGGGTTCCGACGAGTCCGGGTCCCCGAGGCGGCTCCTCTCCGAGTTCGAGCCGAGAGGACGGACGTCCAGGGTGTTTCTCTGCGGGAACCAGGCGGGCCACTCCTCAGGAAGGACCCAGGGCCCAGTGAAAGCCGCAGGACAGAGCCAGGGCTCGGCCGGCAGGGAGGCGGGCGGCAGAAGCGCAGCACGGAGAAGCCGGCTCGGGGCCAGGGGCCGCTGGAACGTCTGAAATAGCTCCAAGAAGCCAAGAGAAAGGTGGAGCCAAGGAATTCATGGATCAGCATCTCGGCAGGAAATCGAAAGCCATAAGAACTAAGTGAGAATTCTAGATATCACACACACACACATGCACACATACACAGGCACACACATGCATGTGCACACACATGCACACATGTACACACATGTGCGTGCACACACATGCACACACAGACACACGCACACAGGCACATACACGCACACGCATGCACACGCATGCATGTGCATACACGCACATACACAATGCACACACGCACACAGGCATACACATATGCACACATGCACATGTACACAGGCACACACGTGCATATGCACACACATGCACACATGTGCACGCACACGCATGCACGCGTGCGTGCACACATACATGTACACACGCACATACATACATGCACACACATGCACACACGCATGTGCACATACAACGCATGCACGCGCACACACACACACACGCTTCAGCACGACAAGGAAGCCTTGTGGAGCCCAGCGGGAGATGAGAGCCGAGGAAGCACAACAGGACGAGGCGGAGCCAACAGACCCGCAGACGGAAACGGGAAGTGGCGGGTGGAGACGAGGAGCTGCTTGCGCTGGAAAACTGCTAAGAAGGACAGGAAAGCGTCAAGGAAGCTGACAAGAGCACAGCGGGGAGGGCGTTGGCCTCGCATGCGCCGACGCGGGTCTGACTCCCAGCATCCCCCGAGCACCACCGGGAGTGATTCCTGAGCACAGAGCCAGGAGGAGCCCCTGAGCATCGCCGGGTGTGACCCAGAAAGGAAAAAAGCACCAGCGAAGCCCGAGCTGAGTTAACCAGGAACAGCCTCGGACGGGCGACCCGTGTCCGACGACGAAAAGCACGGCGAGAAATACCTCAAGCCGGGGGGAAAGCAAAACTGAATTATGTAGAAAGGGGACGGCTGTGAATGACACCCGCTTCCCACACAGGAGAAGACAAGCGCCCGGTGGGAATCAGCCAACACACACCCCCTCACACCAGTCGAAACACCCCCCAGCAAGAGCACAGTGACCGTGTCCGAGGGCAGGCAGCTACGCGAAACGTCCCTCACACAGCACTGCCACACAACAGGTGTCCTGGGGCCAGAGAGAGCACAGTGGGTGGGGCACTCGCCCTGTGTGCGGCCGGCTGCGTTCAATCCCGGCATCCCATGCGCTGCCCCCTCCAGCCCCCACAAGCACTGCCAAGAGCCAGTCCTGAGTCCAGAGCCAGGAGTCGCCCCTGAGCACCGCCGGGTGTGGCCCCAGAACAAACAGACAAAGGTGTGTTCTCAGTCTGTAGCAAACGGTGGCCAGACAGGGAGGAATGATGCATCTCTCTCTCTCTCTCTCTCACCATCTATCTATCTATCTATCTATCTATCTATCTGTCTGTCTATCATCTCTCTCTCATCCTGATGTTCATAGATTTGCTCAAGCAGGCACCAGTAACGTCTCCATTGTGAGACTTATTGTCTGTTCTGGCCCGAGGGACTAGTCAACGTGGATAACCAGGAGAGGGTGTGGAAGAGAGAGAGAGGGAGAGAGAGAGAGAGAGGGAGAGAGAGAGAGAGGGAGAGAGAGAGAGAGAGAAAGAGAGAGAGAGAGCAAGACAAAGCTGTGATCCAGCAAGCTCTCTCTTTATTTCTCCCAATCGAGCTTTTCATAATTAGTTCCATGAGGAAGGAGGCAAGATGGGGAATTAACAATATGTGCACATTTTCCGTGACTCAGGGTGCAAGCCGTAACGGCGGGCACATGACTGTTATCTCGGGCGTTGCTCAGAAACTTACACAATATGTTCTAACATTTTTCCGAGGAGAGGTTAGCTTCTTAATGTATGGACATTTTTCCAAAAAAGGTTGGGTCCTTAATTGCAGGTCAGGCTATACTGACATCTTGGCTCCCGGCAGCTGTTACTGTGTTTGGCATATCGAATATGCCACGGGGAGCTTGCCAGGCTCTGCCGTGCGGGCAGGATACTCTTAGTAGCTTGCCGGGCTCTCCGAGAGGGACGGAGGAATGGAAGCCGGGTCCGCCGCATGCAAGGCAAGCGCCCTCCCCGCTGTGCTCTCGCTCCAGCCCCCTTAGGGTGTAACTTCTAAAGCCCTAACCTGTAGGGCTGGAGCTGTGCTACAGTGAGTAGGGTGCTTGCCTTGCATGTGGGTGACCCAGGTTTGATCCCTGGCGCCCGGTATGGTCCCCCGAGCCCTGCCAGGAAGGGCCCCTGAGTACGGACCCAGCCCGAAGCCCTGAGCGCCACCAGGTGTGATCCAACCCCACGCGCAGATATCCCCAGTGAAAACCTGGTCTGTTCATTCCCTCGTGAACGTTTATGGGTGGATGATGGAGGCGTAAGACAAGTGAGTGGATGCTCCGGAGATGAAGCAAATCTCTTCCCCTGGTTTACTTAAGGGAAACGAGCTCCTTGAAGGCAAGATGGTGGGTTTCGTGAGGCGCTAGCAGTACCACGGGGGCTACCCTTCCCCCAGGGCGAGCAGAGAGGCCCGAGCCAGAAGCAGGGGTGTGGCGCCTTGGGGGGTGGGGTGGGCAGCAGGAGCAGGGCCCCCTCAGCCTCGGGGGCCTGGATGCGAAGGGTCACGAGGGGTGACCTTGGGGGATAGACAGGAAGAAGACTGAGAACAGGAGCACGGTCAGCCCTGAAGGGGCCAGAAGAGGCGCTCAGAGGGGCAGCAGGAGACGAAACCTGGAGGGGCCGAGGGGACGGCGTGGGAGCCCGCCGCAGCCCAGGAGCCAGGGGCCGCAGGACAGGCAGAGGCGGTGACAGCAAGGGAAACCTCGGCCTGGGCTGTCTGTCACCCAGAGGTGCGCGTGGGAGGTCCCAGTGCGGGAGAGCGAAAGTGCGGGAGCCACATGAGGGCAGGGGTGAGGCGAGGGGGGAGGACAGGGGGAGGGCAGGGAGCCCACTGCCGAGGAGGGAAAAGCTTCCTGCGGACCCAGGCCTGGTCCCGTCCGCTCTCGGGAACGCGCCCTTGGAGAGGTTCCCCTCCCTTGCCCTTCCACCCCGGGACGTCACATGCTGGCCCCCGGGGAGCCCTAGGCAGGGCCCTGTCCAGCAGAGCCGCTATCCGGCCAACGAGCTGGACGGCAAGGCCACGCCCGACTGTCCAGTGCTCTGCCCCGGGTCACGGCCACGGGGGCTGCCGGGATACTCCAGGGGGGACTCAGAGGGGGCCACGCCCACGCTGGTGTGACCTGACTCACAGCTCGGGGAGGGCAGGAAGGGAAGGGGCCGGCAGACAGGGGCCGTGTGACTCTCCTCGGGGTCTGCGACGCGGCCCTCGGAGAAGGAAGGGTTGTGTAAAGACCCTTTTTTCCTTTGCAAACTATTTTATTGGAGTTTCTGAAATTGAATTTTTATGACCTACTATTTTATATTTAAAAAGGGAATTTTTGAACAGATGTTTTCCCTCCGGTTCTTTTCCTAGATCAAGGTTGAACCCGAGCTCTCTAAAATGTATATTTTGGATGGTTTGCTTCTACTTCATGTGACGACCAAGCCTGTAAATGTCAGTAGCATTACTTTAATATTTGTTTTATTAATAGTATTAATATGCCACTGACGTTTGCTTATTTTCCTTTCTAATCTTCTCTAAAAATGGGTCTTCATCAGTTGCCGTGAGAATAAAACCTTGGATCAGGATTCCTATTTGTGTCGAATTTCCAATGTCTCCCTGTCTGCAGGAAAATGGAGCTACCGACCACAGCAGCTTCTGAGGGGTCCGACTCTGGAGCTCAGAAACGCACATTCAAGCCACGCCACACACTAGGTCCAGAGCAGGCAAGACCCCCAAACTCCCAGGAGACATGACGCGGGAGTCAGCATCTCGCTCCTGGGGGCTCTTGGACACCAGCCGCCAGGATCTGTATTTCTGTACAAAGCTTTTCCCCCGAATTTCTATGGGAAGGAAGACAAAGCCCCAGGGACGTTCAGTCCACCCATGGGCGTGAAAGAGAGAAGCAGGACATCAAACCCGGCCAGCGTTCATTACGTCATTATATAATTCAAGACACCCCAAGGCGTAATGTGCCACGTGCCACGCCAGTACTGGAGATCCCAGTACTGAGCAGGTCAGACCCAGGGAGACCCCAGTACTGAGCAGGTCAGACCCAGGGAGACCCCAGTACTGAGCAGGTCAGACGCAGGGAGATCCCAGTACTGAGCACGTCAGACCCAGGGAGACCCCAGTACTGAGCAGGTCAGACCCAGGGAGACCCCAGTACTGAGCAGGTCAGACCCAGGGAGACCCCAGTACTGAGCAGGTTAGAGCTGAGATCTCCCCCCGAGGGGAGATAAACTTGTTTCCTTCCGGCATTTGTTGGGCGGGTGTCGAGGACGTCAGTGAAGGCAACTGCTGAAGAAGAGTCTTTGAGAACTTCCTCCCTGGGAAAGTGGCGCCTTCTGCCCGCAGGTACAGCAGCAGGGAGGGGGTTACCCCAGTCGCACGGGGGCGGCCGATCCCCCTCCACTAGCCCAGAACCAGCGGAAAACGGGCGACGGCTTTGATGGGGCAAGACCCCGGCTCTCTCCACTTCTCCTTCCTTCTGGCTCTCTCTCTCTCTGTCTCTCTATCTCTATATCCCTCCCTCTCTCCCTCTGTCTCTCTATCTCTGTCTCTCCCTCCCCCCTCTCTCTCCCTCCTCCCTCTCTCTCCCTCTCTCTCCCCCCTCTCCCTCTCTCCCTCCTCTCTCCCTCTCTCTCTCCCTGCCTCCCTCTCTCTCTCTCTCTCTCTCTCTCTCTCTCTCTCTTCTCTCTCTCCCTCCCCCCTTTCTCTCTCATACACACAGGGGAACCCCCTGTTTCTGGGTATTGAAGAATGTTCCCATCCACATTTCCAGCCACCAAGGATGGGAGAAAGGTCTTCATTGTCCCTGTTTTAGTAATCGGCTATTACTGTGTGTGTCAGAACGACAACTTAATTTTTTATCGTTGACCCAGCGGGCAGCTGGACACACAGCCACGATGCAGGGCTGTCGGTCCTGTTTCAAGACTGTGTGGACTGCCGTGGGTCCATCGTTCGCGCCCTGATCTAAGAGAGCCACGGAGACCCCCCCGCAGGACGCTCACTCTACCCAGGCGCCATGTAAGAAAGGAGAGAGGACATCAAACCCAGGCCCCGGCATTCATTACAGTATAATTTTCAAGACACTCCAAAAGAATTTTAAATAAAATAACTGATACATAACATATTACTATATGTTTTTCTAAACATTTAATATAATCCTTTTAACGGGGGGAGTCTTGATATCTATTAAACAGTGGAAACACGGGATAGAGATTTCCAAGGCCTGTAAGTTGATGATCAAAAATTGATTTCAAAGCTAATGAGTTTGAAATAATGGTGTTATTAAATTGCTTTACTATTTTAGCCAAAAGGTATTATCATTAATTTCGCTTTGGTTAAATTAGTCCTGTGGAGAGATATTTACAGATCTTTTTTTCATTGCTTGTGTGGAAAATGCGCCATTTAAGTTTTCCAGTGGTTTTGTACTTCCAGAAGGCACCACGGTCCTCTGGGGAGGACCATGCCCGAGGGTGAAGCTAGAAGCCGGCCCGAGGCGTACAGGGAGGGCAGAGAAAGGGCTCGTGGGGGAGGCGTTAGACGGCCAAGCGCAGGACCACGTGAACAGAGGGCAGGACTGGTCAGCCCCGGGCTGGGACACTCAGGGCCTTGGCACGGACTCTTGCACAAGAATCCTTGTGGCCGTGGTTTGGTGCTGGGTACTTGCTCCTGGCTCTGTGCTCAGGGAGGCATCACGGGACCCGATGTGGCACCCAGCTGGCCACATGCAAGGCAAGTGCCCGGGACGTCTTGAGTCCTGGTGGCAGGGCACCCCCGGGCCCCTCTGTGGGTGATTGATCGTGACGGCGTCTACGCGGGCGCGGGAGCCAGAGTCGTGGCCGCTGGCCTGCGTCTGCGGGAGCTTCTAGAGACCGTTGGTTCCTTCCTCAGTCTCCGGTGCTTCCCGTGAGGCGGTCGCAGCTGGGGAGGCCGAGGGAGCGGGAGAGAGTGAGCAGGAGGGGGCGGGCAGCGGGGGGCGGGCGGACACTGTCGGGCAGGAAGCAGACGGGCACTGACCAAGACGCAGTCCCTGGAGGAAATGAACCCTCCCGTGTGCTGCGGGGCGGGACCTTAGGGACCCCGTGGCGTCTCGGGCAGGGCGAGGCCGTCGGGGAAGCCTGCCAGGAGGAGGCAGCGGCCACAGGAGCCCGAGCAGCCGCAGGGAAGCAGCGGGGGAGGCTCGCCCGACGTGGCGGCCATGCTTCGATTCCCGCATCCCGTCACCCCCCGAACACCCGCCAGGGCAGCTCGAGGGGCCCCTGGGCAGCTGGCACAGCCCTGCAGTGCCGAGGAGCACTGGGCCCCGCGTCCTTCAGCCCCGGTCCCGAGCCGCCGGCCTCGGGCCCACCAGCCCTCTGAGCACAGGCTTGCTGGGGGGCCGCGGAGCAGAAAATGCACAAAGGAAAGACAGATTTTAAGTCTTTTCTTAAAGTCACCATAGACAGGATAGAGGGTTTTGAATCAGGAATAAACAAGGCAAGCGGAAAAAAGGGGAAGTTCAAAGAGTTGGAACTAATTGAGCATCAATAAAGATTTGGCAGGGGAGGGGAGAGACAGAGACAGAGACAGACAGAGACAGAGACAGAGAGACAGAGACAGAGAGAAATGCAGCAACGCAGGAAACTGATGGGGAGGAAAGAGAGGGAGAGAGAGAGAGAAAAGGAGAGAGGGAGAGAAGGAGAGAGGGAAAGAGAGGGAGGGAGGGAAAGAGGGAGGGAGAGAGGGATGGAGAGGGAGGGAGAGAGGGAGGGAGAGAGGGAGAGGGAGAGAGAGGGATAGAGAGAGAGAGGGAGAGGGAGAGAGAGGGATAGAGAGAGAGAGGGAGAGAGGGAGGGAGTGAGAGGGATAGAGAGAGAGAGGGAGAGGGAGAGAGAGGGAGCGGGATACTCTCTCTCAGGGAGAGGAGCCGGAGACGGTGCTCAGGGAGACATCATAAAGACACATTGTATAATGCATGATGGATCCGTTCTATTATTTAACTTTCCCAGAGATGTCACATTCAGAGACATGCTAACCATCAGAGTCAGCATTAATTTACAGTGGGAGAAATAATTAGACTCTCACTTTTTCTGGAGAATAGAGTGAAAGTGTAAACAATGCCTCCCTCCAGGCAAGTGCTTTATCAAGCTGACAGGCGCATTTGAATTTCCGTGGGGGGGTGGGGGGCGGGGATCGGTTATTTATGTCTCATTTTAATAGAAAGTCCCCGCCATCAAGATGGACAGCAGAGTTGATCAGGACTGCTGTTTGCAAGTAATCCTCCAATTTAGCACCCGTGGAAACTCCTGCCCCCACACACATCCGTTCCTCTGTTACACTCCATTATGGGAAAATCAATACTCGTGCTTTCCATCGCAAACCTCCTGCTCGGGAGCCTGAGCTGGGGAGGAAGGAGCCTGTGGCCGGGCGCTCTGGGTGGCTGAGCCCATTAGCTGGGCCTTCATTCTGCCACCCGGAAGGGCCGGGGGCGGGGCGACACCTCGCAGGCTGCTTGGCAGGGCCGCAAGCTGCTGGTTTGCAGGTGAACCTCACCCAGAGTCCACCCAGCGCCGGGACAGGCGTCGGCTGCCTCCAAACTTAATGGCTCCATTTTAAACGGTTTCTTTTATTTTTTTCCCGACAGTTAAGCATCGGCTAATAATTGGACCATTTAGTAAATAATTCAGTCAAGCACCCATAAACTATACAAGGAATCAATATTTAACCATGTTATCTCGGGAACCTGAAGACGTATTTTTTCCCAAAAACCTGTGATTTCTACAAAACATCTCTACCAGGCTTCATCTATTTAAAAATTAAAAAAAAAACAAACGCATATGTTCAACAGGCAGAATTCTAGTGCATCCCCGGACATATCCATCTGAGCAGGTTCCAGAAAGTCCAAAGCCACCGATCAACTATCTACTCAAGACTCATTGCCAGAGTGCTCGCTCTTCATGGCAGAAAGAAGGCTGACTCGATTCTTGTGAGTCTCCCTCCCCACATCTCCCAAACCCTGTGTTTGCCTGGCGCTCACTAGCCCGGTGGGTGTTTAACGGAGCCACAGTTCACACGTTTATTTTTGCCGCTGTGCGTGTGAGCAGAGACTGAGCGTCATAGTCAAGCCCTGAGAGAGGCATAGACGGTCCCTAGACACGGAGATGCCCGGTGCTCTCGCTGGGGTCAGCCCGTGTGCATACGGCCCAGCGGGCTCCACATCCCAGCCGTGATCAGGGAGAGGACCTCGGGGGTCCCCGCCCAGACCCCTTCCCGCACCCTCTCCTCTCGGAGGGACCAGGCGGCTCCTGCTCTTCCAAGCCCAGACGCTGACCGGTCAGGCACCCGCAGGGAGCTGGGCAGTGCCCCGAGTCTGAGGCGTCTGCCCTGTGAGGGACCCCGGGGCTGAGGTGTCCGCCCTGTGAGGTGACCCAGAGGCTGAGGCGTCCGCCCTGTGAGGTGACCCAGAGGCTGAGGCGTCCGCCCTGTGAGGTGACCCAGAGGCTGAGGCGTCCGCCCTGTGAGGTGACCCCGGGGCTGAGGCGTCCGCCCTGTGAGGTGACCCCGGGGCTGAGGCGTCCTCCCTGTGAGGTGACCCCGGGGCTGAGGCGTCCGCCCTGTGAGGTGACCCCGGGGCTGAGGCGTCCGCCCTGTGAGGTGACCCAGAGGCTGAGGCGTCCGCCCTGTGAGGTGACCCAGAGGCTGAGGCGTCCGCCCTGTGAGGTGACCCCAGGGCTGAGGCGTCCGCCCTGTGAGGTGACCCCGGGGCTGAGGCGTCCTCCCTGTGAGGTGACCCCGGGGCTGAGGCGTCCGCCCTGTGAGGTGACCCCGGGGCTGAGGCGTCCGCCCTGTGAGGTGACCCCGGGGCTGAGGCGTCCGCCCTGTGAGGTGACCCAGAGGCTGAGGCGTCCGCCCTGTGAGGTGACCCAGAGGCTGAGGCGTCCGCCCTGTGAGGTGACCCCAGGGCTGAGGCGTCCGCCCTGTGAGGTGACCCCGGGGCTGAGGCGTCCCCCCTGTGAGGTGACCCCGGGGCTGAGGCGTCCCCCCTGTGAGGTGACCCCGGGGCTGAGGCGTCCGCCCTGTGAGGTGACCCCGGGGCTGAGGCGTCCGCCCTGTGAGGTGACCCCGGGGCTGAGGCGTCCGCCCTGTGAGGTGACCCAGAGGCTGAGGCGTCCGCCCTGTGAGGTGACCCCAGGGCTGAGGCGTCCGCCCTGTGAGGTGACCCAGAGGCTGAGGCGTCCGCCCTGTGAGGTGACCCAGAGGCTGAGGCGTCCGCCCTGTGAGGTGACCCCAGGGCTGAGGCGTCCGCCCTGTGAGGTGACCCCGGGGCTGAGGCGTCCTCCCTGTGAGGTGACCCCAGGGCTGAGGCGTCCGCCCTGTGAGGTGACCCCGGGGCTGAGGCGTCCGCCCTGTGAGGTGACCCCGGGGCTGAGGCGTCCTCCCTGTGAGGTGACCCCAGGGCTGAGGCGTCCGCCCTGTGAGGTGACCCCGGGGCTGAGGCGTCCGCCCTGTGAGGTGACCCCGGGGCTGAGGCGTCCGCCCTGTGAGGTGACCCCAGGGCTGAGGCGTCCGCCCTGTGAGGTGACCCCGGGGCTGAGGTGTCCGCCCTGTGGGTGCTCAGGGCCAGAGTCCGGTCCCCGGGGCTGACTCGTGTGAGAAGCGGGATGGCCGAGACTCGGTGCTGGAGGTCCGTAGCGCCACCAGCCGTTCCCGCAGACACGCGTGTTCTCTGCCAGCCTGTGAGCCCGCGAGCACCCCGACCGCTGAGAGGGAAGGGAGGGGCGAGCGCAGCCCGGGACGCAGGCGTCTGGCCGCTGGGGCCGTCAGCTGCTGTTTCATTTCGAAGCCGTGACTGTGCGAGTCCCGACTTCAGAGTCGGGACCGCGACAGACGGGCCGCTCTCCCCGCGACGTCCCGCGGGGGCGGCTCCCTGAAGCCAGGCCTGCTCTGACCCGGCCCTTCTCTCCAGCCACCCATGTGCAGGGGTTCGAGAGGCCGTGAGAGATGGTTCCACCACGTGCCCTTCGCAGCGGGCGTGGGCGGCTGCCGGGAGCACTGTGCAGCCGCGCGTGCGGGGAGTCCCGTGTGGAGAAGGACGCGGGGAGAAACAGGGCTTCGGGAGGTTGCGTCTGATTGCCATGCCGAGTGGCGTGGGGTGTTGGACCTGCGGCCCTGCACTGGGGGGGCAGCAGCTCCCGTCCCAGTGCTCCCGGCCTGCCTGTCCCTGCTCTGGGGAGGCAGCAGCTCCCGTCCCAGTGCTCCCGGCCTGCCTGTCCCTGCAGCAAGGGGAGGGCGGTGCTGGGGTCTGTCTACGCCTCCCGTCCACCCACCCACACAGCAGCCCGGGCCCGGGACACCGACTTTGCGGGCTGGGGTTCCAGGACCTCCCCCCGCAGGGTCCTCGGGCGCCAATGAAGCGAGATCGCTGGGAGCCCCATAGATGCCGTCGCCCTGTGAGCTGAGCAGACACGACTCCCGTCGACGGGCCACTCGGAGGCCCCGGGAAACAACTGGGCGATTAATTATCGCGGCTGCTCTGGGCTCCGGGATTGCTTCGTGTTTGGTTTTTGTCTTACCCTCCTGGGCAGCAAGTTCCTCTACCGCATCCTTCATCTGTCCTGACACCCCGCCCGGTAGGTACCGCGGCTGCGCAGGGCAGGACTGCGGGAACAGACTCACCGCCAAGGACATTGCTGGGTGCCGCGACCTTTAAAGCTTTAAGCAGGTCCATCCTTTTGTGGGGCTGGAGCCACAGCACAGCGGGGAGGGCGTTTGCCTTGCACGCAGCCAACCCAGGCTCAGTTCCTCCGTCCCTCTCGGAGAGCCCGGCAGCTACCCAGAGAATCCCGCCCACACGGCAGAGCCTGGCCAGCTCCCCGTGGTGCATTCGATATGCCAAAAACAGTAACAAAAAGTCCCACGATGGAGACGTTGCTGGTGCCCGCTCGACCTAATCGATGAACAACAGGTGACAGTGCGACAGTGCTGTTGTTTGTGACTTCCTACTGTCTTTGAGTTTTGTCCCAAAGGCTCGCAGAAACGCCTTCAGCCATTTTGCCCATCCCCCGCAGCCTCCAGCCTCTCCTTCGTCCTGACTCTGGATTCTGGAGGTCCGAGCGTGGGCCAGGGACGGGGCAGGAGCAGGCGGCCAGGCTCTGGCTGGCCACAGACGGGCCTGGCTTGGTGTCCACTCTGCTGACGAGGGTGCCCAGTCACTGCCCTCGCCCTGGAGGGCTAGCCTGGACCAACCGTGCGCATCTTCCTCTCTGCCTTCCTGTCCCGGGAAGGACGCAGGGCCCGGGCCGGCTGACACGCTGTGAGCGTGTCTGTGTCCTGGCGTGACCGGAGCCCTGGCACTCCCGCACAGAGCGAATCATGTCCGTGAGCGGCTCCGAGCCGGGAAGGCCGTCCCGAGTCACACAGGGCCCAGCCGGACCCAGGGGGACGCACCCACTGGGAGAGCGACTCGGTCACGACCGGGAGCCCCGGCTCCCCCGTAGGGAAAGGAGAATCCCGCCCCGTGGCCCGTCACACACGCGGCGTGACGAGGCAGAACCAGGCGGAACCAGGGCGGCTGGCGCTGCCGGGGCGTCACCAGGAGGCAGGCGCTTCCGCTCTGTGTGGGGGCCGGTGGCCCCGGGGGGTGGTCAGCGGTCACCTGCCCGCGAGCCACAGGGTCCGAGACCGACACTTGTGCACGGGGCGCTTGGGGGAAAGGTGCCCCGGGACACCGACACGGCTCTCGTCTTTTCCACACGAGCACTCGGGGGCTCGCATGAGCGAGTCACCACCTCTGAGGGGCCCTCAGGGCTCCCGCTCACTCCTGGCCTGTGTCTCACACAGAAATGACTCGAGAGCAAGTGCTCTGTCCTTCTCCTCCAGGACGAGCGTCACATGGAGCTCACCGTAGCCAGGCCACCGGACCCCGCGCCAGGCTGTCCCTCTCGGGGCGCCCGGAGGGCGGCGGGTGAGACCCTCCCCACCCCAAGGGACCGGCCCCGGCAGCTGATAGCCTCCAGAACTCAACGGCCGCCAGGCCCACGGCCGCTCCCACACGCCGGGCCGAGCCTCGCCCACGAGGGAGCCTGTTCCTGGACTCGCGGCCGCGACACTCCGACCCACACGCCCTGCCCGGACTCCAAGGGCAGCAGCCACATTCGAAAGTGCTCAGAGTCGGAGGCCACCAATCCCTGAGGGAAATATACATTTTTTTTACAGGTACATACACGAAAAGCACACAAGGCTCAGCCCGAACAACACGTCAGTGGCCTCCAGAAGGGCTGAACGGCCCTGGGTGACATACAACAGTCTCCACACTCTCTCCCCTAAGGAGACTTTTCTGCAGCTTCCTCCGCAGTTTTTCACAACAAAGGATACAAAACATATTTCTGTTCTGCTCTGGGGCAGGGGCTGGGGTTTGGGATGGAAACACCCAAACTACGGTGGTAGGACTTTGTCAGGGTGGTGGGGTTGGTGTTTGAATATTAAATGTAATCAAATATTGTGAACTACCTTATAAAATAAAAAACAATTAAAAAGGAAAGACCACGTGCCCCCAGAATCCCGCCTGCGTTTCGAGTTGCCCGTTGGTCCCCGCGCCACTGCGGGGGGCGGCTGGGCTCTGGCGTCTGTCTGTGCCCCGACCCCACGGGCCCCTCCCGCACAGAGACCACTCCTGGCATCCCTGCTGACAGCCCCTCCCTGGACGGCAGGGGCCGAGGGGGCTTTGCAGGCACGTGGTTCGCTTTGAGCCGCCTCCAAAGGGGCCCCCGGGACCAGCTGTGTCGGCCTTCGTGTGTGGTTGTCACGGAAGGTCACACCCAGCAGGGCTTTGGGGACACCGAGCCCCGTCTTGTGGAGC
Organism: Sorex araneus; assembly: GCF_027595985.1. Classification (NCBI taxonomy): domain Eukaryota; kingdom Metazoa; phylum Chordata; class Mammalia; order Eulipotyphla; family Soricidae; genus Sorex; species Sorex araneus. Next base: position 1,353,356 of record NC_073303.1, read on the forward strand.
TGCTCCCCCGGGGCTCAGGGACCATGCGGTGTCGGGTTCGGGCCATAGGACTCACACATGCAGAATCGCTCAGCCCGTGGGGCGTCTGCCTGGCCTGCGACTGCTCGAACCCCACCCGTCTGCCCCCGGGTTGGCCAGCTGCAGACTGCCAGGCCTCTGTGCCAGCCTGGCCCTGGGCCACACTGGAGCTGCTGTGGGCGGACTCGGGAAGGAGGATTCCCACCCGGGCCGGGTGTCACCCAGGACGTCACGTCTCCTCCGGCCTTGCAGTCTCAGGGCCCCGCCCGCGTGAGCTTATGCCCAGGGCAGAGCCGCCTCTGACTGTGGCCCTTGACGGGGCGTCTCCCTGCCGGGGGCCGCCGCACTGCCCCCCCCCCCCCGCATGCCAGTGTGGCCCCACTGGCGCCTGACCCCAGAGTGTGTCCTGGCCCGGGTTGCTCTGAGGGCTCGTCCTCCGGCCCCTGGGACAGAAAGACGCTCTCGGAGGGTGTCTGCTACGGGCCTTTGCTTGTGGCCAGCGGGGGCTCGGACGGGAGCGGGGCCACCTCGGACGTGAGCGTAGGGCTGACAGCCCAGCCCCGCCCCCACCCGACACTCTCTGGGGAGAGCGTCTGGCACTGGCCCATCTCGCGTTTCCTGCCGGTGGGACTGGAGGCGAGTGACAGAGTGAGGGGACAGGAAGGGGCGGGAAGGGGCGGGAAGGGGCGGGAGGGGGCCGGAAGGGGCGGGAGTGGGCGTGGGATGCCAGGAGACGAGCCCAGGGGGGCCCAGGATGGTCCCGGGCTCTGGGGAGTTTGATGACGAAGACGCGGCACGTGGGCCGCGAGGAACCGAGTGGGTCCCGAGACCCCAGACGTCTCTCAGACGGAAGAGACGGGGCTGGGGCTGGGGGGGAGACTGTACGGGGGGCCTCAACTCCTGCCACGGGTGGGTTGGCAGAGGGCACCCCCCCCCCGACACCCGCCACGTGGGTCTCAGGAGAGGCTGAGGACACGCAGGCCCCACCTGCCCAGTCTCCACTCGGCCCCGGAGCACGGAGGCTGGCCCTGGGCTGACCCATGCCGGGGCCTGGGGCGGCCGTCTCTCAGCCAGAGCTCAGGCGTCACAGTGCTCACCCGGCACGCCCTGACCCAGCCCACCCCCCCGAGCACCCCCAAGCGAGGCCCAGCGTCCCCGTGACGCAGGCAGGGTGGGAAGGCCCCCGCCCAGGGCAGCGGCAGAGTCTCCTGGGAGAAACAGCCCCAGGGTCGCCGTGAGAGCCTGGCAAGGGCCACAGACCCAGAGACGCGCCTGCAGGAGCCAAAGGCAGGAGGGAGCTTCAAAGACCATCCCCGCCCCCAGCCTGGGCAGCAGACTCGGACCCGGGCAGCAGCCCCACGCGGGGCAGGTTGGAGAAACCCCGTAAGGGCCACCTTGGGCCAGGGGGGGGGGGTGTCGGGGTCTCTCCGCCCTCGGAGAAGCCCAGGTTCTCTTTTCCCTCCACTCTCTCTCTCTCCTTCCCTTCCAAACCTCCCAGTAAAAACTGTGTCGTGTCACTGCCCGTCTACACCTGAAATTCCTTTCTGCGAGGCGAGACAGGAACCCAGTAACCCGGGGCCCCGGGGGGCAGAAGTGGATGGGGAGAAAGTGACCGTCTCCCTCCTCGCCACTTCGCACAAGCCACCCGTGGGGCCCACCGACATCACCCACGGGACCCGAGCAGCACCAAGCCTTGCCCCCTGGCCGCCGAGCATCAGCAGAGACCCCCAGTTCAAAGGAGCACCAGAGCAGAAGATGCACAGCCTCTCCGAGAGGGGCCTGGAGGAACCTGTGCTCACCGCACAGTGCTCAGGGTGGTGGGGGGACAGGACATCCCGCATTCTCAGAAGCACGTGTCGGCCGTGGGGCAGGGAAACGTGGAAGCGGAAAGGGGGTCAAGAGCTCGGAGAGACGGTGATTCTGACACTCCCCACAGACACAGGGTTCCGGGAAATACCGCCCCCCAGCCCCCACACCAAGGAGGCACAAAGAAACAAACACGCCATTAAAAATCACCACAAAGGCTCACGTCAGAGCATGTCGTTGGCGAGAAGGAAGCTGCCCAACTGTGGAGTGGCCACGAGCCTCTGGAATGCGTCCGGCAGAATTCAAAGCGAAGAGGAAACCTTATAAAATAAAGAACAAGCCAGATCCCCTATCACTGTACGGTCCAATCGTCTTCGCGATGACTAAGGAAATGTCATCGGGGAAAAGCGACCCTCCCCGCAGCTGAGCACTCTCCCAGCCTCGGGACGAGCTCGCCGCAGCAGACTGCTGTAGCCCGCGGCTCTGAGCGGGGACAGAGACGCGTCTCTAAAGCCTCGGGACAGAGACGCGTCTCTAAAGCCTCGGGACAGAGACGCGTCTCTAAAGCCTCGGGACAAAGCCCAAAGGCAGTGAGCCCGTGAGTGCTCTTCAGAACTCGTTTCTGCCAAAACTGAAAAGGGGGGAAATAGACAGGGGAGATTCGTTTAAAGAGGGTTTGTTTACCTTCAACCCGGACCAACGGAACCAGAAAGAAATCTATAGCTCTGGTTTAAGAATAAATTAAAAAAACAAGCAAGTGATGTTAGTTACCACCCAGGCAATTCAAATCTGTTGTGAAATTATACAAAATGGCATACGATAGATATGTTTGTTTCCCATCAAAAAGATATTTGATTAAAACAAAGAATATTACCATTGCAAAACAGTGTGTCCTATTGTTCCAGAAAATGACAGACAACAAATAGGAAAATAGTGTTTTTTTTTTTCCTAAATAAATAGACTTCAGACAGGAAAGATTTAGCATGACAAAAAGATCTAAGATAGAGAGTTTTATTTAGACTTAGAACAGCTAGGAAATATCTGAAAGTGTGCAACGCCTCTAAAGAATCTGATGCTTGGGCTGGAGTGATAGCACAGTGGGTGGGGCGTTTGCCTTGCACACGGCCGACCCAGGTTCGATTTCCAGCATCCCATATGGTCCCCCAAGCACCGCCAGGAGTGATGCCTGAGCACAGAGCCAGGAGTAATCCCTGAGCATTGCTGGGTGTGAACCAAAAAGCAAAAAAAAAAAAAAAAAAAGAATCTGATGCTTCCTTGGAATATCTAAACTAACATTGTTAGTCCCTGTATGTGCCTGGACACAGGCCCCCGGCTCCAGGCTCGGGCCAGAGAGTGCTCCTGGGATGACGGGCAGCTGTTTGCCCACTGGTGCTGCTGGGCTGATCCCGGGGGCAGATCTCGGGGCACACGCGTGTTCTGAGCTGCCACAGGCCCGGGCTCCGAGACCCTGAGCAGAGATGGTCCCGGGGCAGGGCCTCCCGGCCTGGGTCAGGAGATCTTAGGGCCAGAGGAGAATGGACAGAGACATCACATCGGAGGGGACAGAACCAAGAGGGCTTGATAGTGACCAGAGGGTCACAGAGGGACAGTTAAACAGCGGCGGTCAGCAGGACACGGCCAGCGGGTGCCCAGCCCCTCGGGGCCCGGACGCCGAGTGTCCTGCACATTTGGGAGAAAAGCAACTGATGGTCTAAAAGCGCCAGATCCCCCCATGGGCTCCTGGGGTGTCCCAGACACCCCAAAAACATCCAAGACGCTTTCAAGCGTTCCCCGTTGAGAGAAAACCCGTCTGTTCCTTACGCAAAAGGTTTATCTGTTGGATATTTTGGTTTGGGGGCCAGACCTGGCGTGCCTGGGACTTACTCCTGGCTCTGTGCTCGGGGGTCGCTCCCGGGATGCTCGTGGGACCACCCACAGAGCCAGGAAGCCAGCCAGGTCAGCTGTGCGCAGGGCGGGCGCCGTAGCCCGGGGTCGCTCCCGCCCCGCAGAGCGGGACAGCCGGCGGCCAAGATGAGCCGGGAAAGCGCAGGAGGACGAAGTGCGGCCCGGACTGAGAAGGGAGATTCACAGGCACTGCCAAAGGCTGGCGGGAACCTGGGGGGGTGTCGGCACTAAGGGGAAGAATCAGAACAGGAACCGAGGCCTCGCAAACTGCCAGCCCCGCCCGCCCCTGTCGGGACCCCGAGCGGCACCAGGGACAGCCCACCTGGTGTGGGCTCAGAAGTCAGAAACAAAACGTCACAGAGGCGAGCGCACCACCTGTGTTTAGTGTTTTTGTCCGTGCACCTGAACTTGTACAGACACATGCATGAAAACGTCGGCTATTTTCATGCGAGTGTGACTTTGGGGCGGGGGCTCATTCGACTTAAGCGATAGGAAATGAATTCCATCGAGGCGGATACTTGCAAACAATGGGTTATTATATTATCATTATTATACGTTCTCAAAGACGCTTAACTGACTTTAAGCACAGGGAGAATATGGAGACGTGTCGTATACACAACACGCAGAGAGAGAAAGATCCGGGTGGGCTTGGAAGCCAGGATTTATTTTTCCTCTCTGTGACTCGTGTGGCTCCCATTTTCTTTTCTTTTTTTTTTTTTCCTGTTTTTCCCGGAGCAGGAACAGCATCCTGTGGCTCTCCAGAAACGCCGTGGGCGTCATTCCAAACGGCCCCTTTGCCCAGTGGGTCTCGAGCATCTTGGCGTGTGGAAGCATCTCCGTGGCCTGGAGCAAGCACGCGTGTTCCCTTCGACTGGCGTGTTCCCTTCGACTGCGGCGCGGTGAGGGCCAGGGCTGGAGGCTGTGGTCTCCGCACTCAGCCCTTTCCTGGGGAGCTGCTCGCCGCACCGTTGCTTCCTCCCCATTTCTAATTTCGAGACAACATGCTGGGCAGTGGCGGGCAGGGGGCCAGGGTGACCGCTGGTGGCCGGCGAGCGGTGGCCAGCAGGAAGGGGCTGGGGGGGCTCGGAGCCACGCGGGGTGCGAGGGCCAGGCTCTAGCCCCGAGCTGTGGGCCGTGGGGGGGCGTCTCGGAGCCCCCAGCCCTCCCGGCCCCCCGGCCGCGCTGCAGACCCCGTTGTCTGGGAAGCAGCGTGATCCCCTGGCCGTCCCGTGTCCGCACGCCGGGCCCCGCTCGCGCTGGCCTAGTTTCGGGGAAATGATCTGCAGGAAACTTTTACGATTGTGCGTTTAGCAAAATGAGGTTAAAATAAAAAAAAAAAAGCAACAAGAAAAAGCCGATGCCGGGAGCACCGAGGCTGCTCAAGTGTCGGAGGCTCTCGGGCGGGGGGGTCCCTCTGGCGGCCCCCACCGAGCTCCCCGCGCCCCCCGCCCCCCGCTCCTGGGAAATTTCCTGTCGCACTAAATACTGCATCGACGGCCGCGCTGCCCCCTGGCCGTGAGACCGTCCCCGGCCTCTTCTCGGTGAGAGCCCCGGGGAGGGGGTCGGGCGGGTGGTCAGGGCTCGGGGCAGCCAGACCCCCTGGCCGCCGCCCACACCAGCACAAGCCCCCACCTGCAGCCGGCCCAGGCACCCGCGGGGGGCGGGGGGCCCGCGCTCCAGGGCACGGGGGTCTGTCCGCGCTCTCTGGGGGCCGGGCCTGGGTCTCTGCCCACCTCGCGCTCTCCCGGGGCCGCGGCCCTCACCACCTGCACGGAGGCAGCCTGAGCCCGCCCTGACCACCCCGACCACCCCGGACCACTGAGGCCTCGCGCTCGGCACCCCCTGCACCCCCCACTGCCCACTGCGCATGCGGGTGAGTGTGACCCCACACCCAAGTCCTGCCTGCATCCTGTCCTCCTCCGGAAGCTGCGTCCCCAGCCTCCCCCCGACAGCACAGGACAAACCCCCACTGCCTGGGACACACACACACACTCACATACACAAACACACAGACACACACATACCACACACACCACACACACACACTCACACATACACAGACACACAGACACACACACACACAATCACACACTCACACACAGATACCAGCCACACACACACAGCCATACACTCACACATAGCGACACACACAGAGCCACACAGCCACTCACACACAGTCACACACACATTTATACACACTCACACACACACTGTAGCACAGCTGCATTGTCTTCCCGTTGTCCATCGACTTGCTCGAGCGGGTCATGTCTCCGTGGTGAGACTTGTTGTTACTGTTTTTGGCATATTGAACATGCACGGGGAGCTTGCCAGGCTCTGCCATGTGGGCGGGATACTCTCGGTAGCTTGCCGGGCTCTCCGAGAGGGGCGGAGGAATCGAACCCAGGTCCGCCGCGTGCAAGGCAAACACCCTACCCACTGTGCTATCCCTCCGGTCCACACATATTTTCACTTACACACTCACAGCCACATACACTTATACACACATTTAATCATGCATGCGCACTCGCACACACACAGTCACGCACACACAGTCACGCACACACAGTCACGCACACACACAGTCACGCACACACAGTCACGCGCACACACAGTCACGCACACACACGCACACACAGTCACGCACACACAGTCACGCACACACACAGTCACACAGAGTCACGCACACACAGAGTCACACACACAGTCACGCGCACACACACGCACACACAGTCACGCGCACGCACAGCCATCCCCACCTTCCTCTCGCCCACACACTCCCTGGTGGTGCAGGGCCCAGAGAACTCACAGACTCTGGCCCAGTGGCTCCTGGGGTCTCAGGCAGACCCGGGCGGTGGGGGGTGACGCGTGTGCAGAGCCCTGGGGGCAGTACCAGCCCCTGAGAACCCGAGTGGACAGGAGGGGCCGAGGGGCGGGGGAGGTGCCAGCCGCACCGTCAGCAGGTTCCAGCCCAGCACCCCACGACCCCGAGACCACCTGGGGTAAGTCCTGAGCCCTGAGCACTGCGGCCGGCACCCAAGCCTCCCGCTCCCCCTCCTCCTACTCCCCCTCCCTTCCCCCGCCCCTCCCCCCTCCTTCCCCTCATCCCCCTCCCCCTCCCTTCCCCCGCCCCTCCCCCCTCCTCCTCCTCTTCCCCCGCCCCTCCCCCCTCCTCCTCCTCTTCCCCCTCATCCCCCTCCTCCCCCTCCCCCTCCCCCTCCTCCCCCTCCCCCTCCCCCTCTCCTCCTCCCCCTTCCCCTCATCCCCCTCCCCCTCCTGCCCCTCCTCCCCCTTCTCCCCCTCTCCCTCCTCCCCCTCCCCCTCCTCCTCCTCCTCCGCCACCGCCCACTAGGTTCCCGCTGTGCACGGGGGCACCAAGAGCACCCAGCCGAGAGCCAGTGCTCTGTGTGTGGGTTGAGCTGCCTCCAGCCCTTCGGGGCTGATCCCCTCGGCCAAGGTCGGGTCCCCCCCGCCCGGGTCTCCGCCAGTGGCCCTGTGCTGGGGTAAGTCTGCGACCCGCTGGGAGGCTCTGCAAGCATCCGCCGGCAGCCTCACCCTCGGACGCTCGGTCTTCCCGCCGGCCGCTGGTCTCCGGCCTCCCTCCCCGACGTGTCCGAGGTGCAGCCTCAGAAACGGGAAACCAGGCCAGGCCGCGGGTCTCGCCTCCTTCCTTCCCACGGGCCGGTGGTCTGGGCTCCGCTTCATGTGTGAGGAAAAATAAAATTTTATCTGCTGGTCGCAGACTAAATAACTCTTTGAAAGACGGGGTTTATTGACGTGTGAACAGGGGCCGGGCTGGCGCGAGGGCCGGGCGGGGACAGGCCCCGTGCGGGCGCTCGCCACATCCTTTTAATTAGCGTCTGCTGATTAAAGGCTCCGCGCGCCCCGTTTGAAGAGGCCTAACAGGCTCAAGATGTCGCGTGAGAGACGGCGGCTCCTCCCCGCGCCTGACCCCGGAGCCCGGGAAAGCCTGCTCGGGCCCGGCCGCTTCTGCCGGTGTCTCCCTGGCCGGCCCAGCCCTCGGCCCAGTTCCTCGCGCCACCCTGGTGCTCCCAGGCCAAGGGCAAAGCCCCAGGCCCTTCCCAGGGTCACGGCGGCTGGCAGCGCCCCGGGAGAAGGGGGTCCCCGGCGTGGTGGGCCGTGAGGAGGTTTCCCTGCTGAGCAGCAGGCGGGGCCGGAGGGCCCAGAGGAAGTTCTAAAGCTTGTGGGGGCTCTGAGAGACAGGGCAGGGGGGGAGCCCAGGGAGGGTCCCCCCCAGGCCCGAGACTGGCCCAGCCCGGCCCGGCCCCCCACGCTGCTTACACCGTCCTACAAACGGGGTCCTGGGAGCGGCCGGGTGTCGGGGGCAGGGCAGGGGGCCTCGTCCTTCTCCGAGAGCCCAGAGAGGTGCCAGTGCCCCGTGGCCCCCTGTCCGGCCCGGAGCCTTGACTGCAGAGGCTGCCGGGCCATCCCCCTGCCCTGCCGTCTAGGGTCTGACCCGTCCCGCTCCCCCCCCCCCCACAGGCTCTCCTGTCCCGAGGGACCTCACCCCTGGGTGTCGGCGATTCGTCCGGGTCCCGCCTCCCTCTCCCGGACGACAGCCCCTTCCCGCCTTTCTTCAGCGAGTGCTCCCTGCCAGGGAACAGGGAGCACCCGAAACGTGGGGTCAGGGTCCCGGAAGCACAGACCAGCGGCTCCCGCTCCCCCAGGCCCAGACTAGAGGAAGACAGTCTTGGCCTCCCCCCATCTTCCTTCAGGGTCTCCTCCTGCGGAGCCTCCCCTCCCCCCCTCCCGCTCCTCCTGCCCCCTCCTCTTCCCATCACCCCTCCCCTCATCTCCGCTTACTCCTTCTCCTTGCCTTCCTCCCCCTCCTCCTCCTCTTCCTGCTTCTTCTTTTCCATGTCTTCTTCCTCCTGTCATCCTCTCCCCTCCTTCTCACCTCCTCTTCCTCCTCCTCCTCTTCCTCATTCTATTCTCCTCCTCCTCCCCATCCTCATCTTCATCCTCATCATCCTCCAAAAGGCTTTTTTAAAGGGACCAGAGCAGAGGAATCTTTGCTCACCAAAAGCATAACCGTGAGCACTGTTGACTCCTTGAGAGTATTAGAATTTCTTAAAGATATTTGAACACAAAGAACAAAGACTAGAATGTTGAAACCCCCCAACACGCAGTCGAGTCAAAGACGGTTGGAAACAATCCCCCTGGCTGAGGCCTGCGTGTTGAAAGTGGGTGAAGGAACATCCGCAACCTCTCAGCAAACCTCTCAGCGGTGCCCAAAGGAGGAAGGGGGGAGGGAGGAGGGGGGGAGGCAGAGGGCGAGAGGGAAAGTGCCTGCCCCGGAGATAGGCTTGGGGGAGGGGGCCTGGGGACACTGGCCGTGGGAAATGTGCCCTGGTGGAGGGACGGGGGCTGGACATGGTATGACTGAAACCTGGTCGTGAACAGAATTATTACAGAATCACAGACAGAATTCGTAACTGTGTATCTCACGGTGATTCAGTTAAACAAGAACAGCCTGACACGCCTTGGGGAGCGGCTCCTCTCGCGGTAGAGTCAGCCTAGGGGAGGCTGCATCGCAGACGACAGTGCAGTCTATTCTGTGAACTGTCTCCGGACATTCAGGGGCCCGCGAGTCCCTCCGTGTTCTAGAAGTGAAGTTGGCACCAGCATGACTGGACAGTAGAATCAGAGGGAACAGAGGGGGCCCGGGGAGCTGACTCAGCGCTGTGCTCAGTCTGGGACAGAGGAAGAGAGGAGGAGAGAACGCGGGGAGGAGGAGAGACCGCGGGGAGGGAGGAGAAGAGAACGCGGGGAGGGAGGAGGAGAGAACGCGGGGAGGGAGGAGGAGAGAACGCGGGGAGGGAGGAGAAGCCCCAGCACCATGTGCCCTGTCTCTGCACGGGGACCGGGTACTTCCTCGGGACGCTCTGCCCGCCCTCCGCCGGTCCCTGCTGCCTCCTGGCTGAATAACTGACTGATCATCAAGATATGATGCCGGTTTAATTGAGAACGTACTGGAGCGAGAGCACAGCGGGTAGGGCGTTCGCCTTGCATGCGGCCGACCCAGGTTCGATTCCTCTGTCCCTCTCAGAGAGCCCGGCGAGCTACCGAGAGTATCCTGCCTGCACGGCAGAGCCTGGCAAGCTCCCCGTGGCGTATTCAAGATGCCAAAAACAGTACAGCAAAGCAAGTCTCACCATGGAGACATTACTGGTGCCCACTCGAGCAAATCGATGAGCAACGGGACGACAGTGCTACAGTGCTTAGTTGAGAACAATCACGTGTGGTCTAAAATGCCAAACAGGAGTGCACCCGACATTTCATTTAGAAGCATGTTGTGGAAGTTATCTAGAATCCTTGGGAAACTTGATCTAGATCTTCCCCCCCCTGCAAAGCTCTCATTTTTGAGAGCGCAAGCTTCTCATTTGTATGACCTGGATTAAAAATTGCCACATAAATGGACACTTCGTAATATGCTTAATTTCCTTTTATTAAGTTGATGAATGCAAAAGCACAGAACACATTTACAGTCTGATGAGAATTTAGGATTATTGCATTTTGTAATTTTTATATTGTTCCTGAATATAATCTGTCACTTGTTCAAAGACAGCTGGTGATGTTTTCAAAGTGTTTTAGCCATTTCGCTTTTTGGATAGGGAAAAGGTCACTTTCAGTAGTCAGAAAAGACATCATTCTAATAAACTAATTTGCCTACATGCAAATTTTGTCATTTTTACCTCATTAACTATTTATCATGGAGTAAAAAAATATATATTCATGAAGGGGCAGCTCTCAGCCTGATGGAACTGGCACTAATATTTTGCAACTCTAATGATTTTTTGCATTCTTAATTAGATAGCATAAGGTTGATATGATTAGGTCAGGATGTAGTGTTTTTCATTAAAATACATTTTAGAAGCTGTATTCATAATCTGCCCTTGCAATTAAATAATGAGCCCATGAATTTAATATTATCGACCCAATTATTATCCCATGCAAACGTATACCTTTAATAAATTTGTGCCGTAGGACCTTCATTAGCAAAGGAAGAAATGATATTTCTAGGTACATAGATGGAACGGCCGGGTTCCACTTCTATCGTGGTTTTTAAACATCACAGGAAGCATGTGTTAAATTCCTTAGGAATTTAATTCCAAGACATGCCCGACTGTTTGTGGAAGACTAATTTACACTGCAATTATTTTCTTGAAGAAATGACCCCTTTGAACGAGGCTACTGAGGGGATTGGAGAGACGGGACAGCGGGGAGGGCGTTTGCCTTGCACGCGGCCGACCCAGGTTCTATCCCTGACACCCCATAGGGTCCCCCGAGCACTGCCAGGAGTGATTCCTGAGTGCAGAGCCAGGAGGAGCCCTGAGTGGTGCCCAGTGAGACCCCAAAACAAAACGAAATGGAAGAGGCTGTTGAAGCTCACCCAGCTCATGAGCTGTGGGGCAGAGGAGGGCGGCGGGAGGGAGCGGGCGTGGCCCCTGTGTGGGAGCCCTTCGCTCCGGGGGCTCTGCGGGACGTGGGCAGGGCAGCTGCAGGCACCGCCTCTCCGCTCTGTCTCTGCCGCTCACTCACGCCCTCCAACACGCTGCTCCACGCCTCGTGCCTTGTCTTGGTCTGTCCTGTTTGGGGAGGGGGCGTCTGGCGGGTGCTCAGGGCCCCTCCTGGAGATGCTTCGGGGACTCTAGTTTGGGGGGTCACACCCGGGGATGCTCAGAGGCTCCTCCTGGCTCTGCGCTCAGGAATTCCTCCTGGCGGTGCTCGGGGCCCTCCGGGATGCCGGGGGCGGAACCTTGGCCTGCGGCATGCCATGCTCCGACCCCCAGACCCAAGCCCGCCAGAGCAAGCCCCCTTCCCCCCCCCCCCCCCCCCAGAGCAAGCCGCTCCCCCGGGCCATCGCTCAGCCCCCGCCGCCCTTGGGGAAGCTCTCCTGCAAGCTCCCTCGGGCCGTCCGAGGTGAGCGTTAGGACAAAGCTGAGCCCAGGGTGGACAGAGCCAGCTGGAGGCGCCTCGGTCCTGCTGGGGCCCCGGCCGGTGGGCAGAGCCGGGGCAGCGAGAGGCCGAGTGAGAGCAGGCCGGGCCCTTGGGTGAGGGCGGGCAGCAGGGCTCCAGGGAGGGAGACGGGGACAGAGGTGAGTGCAGGAGCAGGGGTCAAGAGTCATGGCCCGAGGGGCCCCTGCAGCCCCGAGGGGAGGGGAGGTGGGGCTGGAGTATGCAGAGGGCCAGGGCAGTGCTTGTCTTTCTTTCCTGTCTATCTGTCTTCCCGTTTTTCACAGGAAGAAGGAGCGAGTCAGGGAGGGGCGGGGGCTTGGCTGAAAGGCCTCAGGTCACCCAGGGAGGGGCCGGCCGGCTTCTTGGGTGGAGAGACATTTTGGCAGAGAGAGCAAGAGAGAGTGGGGGGGTGCCCGGGGGCGAGAGGGCACACGGCCCCCTGCCAGGCGCGTCCCTGCACCCCTCGAACCCTTCGCTGTGCCCAGTCTCCAGTCCCCTTCAGCACAGGCCGGGCCTGTGTGTCAGGAAGAGGGTTCGGGGTCCCGTGGCGGCCCCAGGGCTGGGCTGACTCTGTCCACGGCTGGCACTGCCCAGCCTGCAGGCCGTGTGGCCGCACCTCCTCCCTGCCCCGGGAGCCGCTTGTGCAGGACGAGCGTGTGTCAAGGTCTCTGTCCTGCCCGCCGTCCTGTGACACGCTGGGTGGGACTCGGGGTCGGACGGCACAAACCACGAGTGATGCTGGGCCCGACCCAAGCAGACAGGAAGGGGTGGGGGTGGGGTCACCCGTCAGAGGTAGGGGGAGGGGTCCCTGGGCCAGGGCCCCGAGTCAGGGGGGCAAGGGGAAGTGCCGGATGGAGACCAGGTGGGTTCCGGAGATGGAGGGAACGGCCGCCCAGGACCCCTCAGCCTGGTTTCCACTGTACTCTGGGGGCTCCAAGTCCAGTGCTCTCAGGGGCAGCACCTACTCCAGCTCAGCTGGAAGGTGGCTCACTCAGGCTCAGACTCAGGGGATGGGGCGGCCACAGGAGTCACAGAGAGAGAGAGAGAGAGAGAGAGAGAGAGAGACGCTGACCTTTCCGCTGTGCACCCACACACCCTCCACTGCATTCACACACACACACACACACACACACACACACACACACACACACCCTCTGCTACTCCGGAGCATCGACTACTGGCACAAGTCTGGTTCCGCCCCTGTGGGAAGGAGATGGAGCCACCCCGAGGCCAGGACGGGCTCCCGCGTGAGCACCCCTGGTCCCCCCCCCCCCCCCCCGGCACAGACCACCTGACCGGAAGGTCGTGCCCGCCTGTGTCCAGGGCAGGGCTCGTCTCGAGCCGAGATGAGACGATGGAACTCCCGGACGGGAGCGGCGGGAGCAGCCCAGCTAGTCACGCCACAGAACCCCCCACGCATGGGGGGGCCGGAGCCCCCCGACAGACCTGACGGGCAGTGACCACGGGGAGAGACAGGCCCGCGGGCACCGGCCCGGCCAGGCGGATCCCCCTGGGCGCGTCAGGAACCAGCACGGGGTGGCGGCCATGTTCACGGCCACGAGCCCTGCGGACCCCGGGTAGGGCACAGGGGGAGGGGCGGGGCAGGGAGGGGGTGCAGGGGACACTGGGCGTGAGCAGGGGAGGAGGGGAGCGGCGGTCACCCTGCATGTGTGGAACAGGAGAGTCTGGACTATAATAATCTTTCATTTAATATTCACAGTATCCATCATGGCAGTTTCCCACACGGAACGTTCCGGCTCCAACCAACCCTCTGCCAGGGTCTGATTCTCAGCACAGCCCCCGGGGACCCTCCCCGCCCGCCTCCCCCCTGTGGGGACCCCACGCCCTGCAGGGACAGGCTCCTGCTAAGACCAGTTTCTGGCGCCTTTGGGCATTTCCTTCCTCCCTTCGGCTCTTCGTATCTCAGCTACGGGCCGTGGGGCGCCCGTCCTCCCCTCGGTCACTGTTGTGCTCCCCGCGGTCACTGCGACAGCGTGTCCTGGGCTGTCCCCATGCAGGGACCCGCCAGGCTCGTGCTCTCGGAGCCGGCTTCCACCCAGAGGGCGGGCCACTGTGTCTTCGTCCAGTCACCTGTCCCCAGACCCTCTGTTCCCGGGTCCCAGAGTAGCCGTGTGACCAGGACGGTGGCCAATCATGAGACTCCCTGGCGCCGGCAGGAGGTGGCCTACGGGCATGACCCCCGGGTCCCCGGAGACTGGGGGAAACAGGCATTGGATCTCCGCTCCCGGCCCCGCTGAGCCCAGAGTCACAAAGTTCTGCATTGGCTGGGTCCCGTGGGACTCACTCACGCGTGGGTCCCAGATTTGGGGGTTGTAGAGTCGCAGTGAAATCGGTCTGCAAATGCCTTTTGTGCCTAACGCTGCTGACTCTCAGCGAAGCTCGATTTCTAGTTTTCTGAGACGTCAACACCTGGTTTTCCATACAGGTCGAGGGCCGACGCGCCCACCAGCAGTGAGATGGGGTCTCTGTCCCCACACCCCGACACTGGTGGTTTTGCCCCCTGAGACGTGTGCCAGTCTAGCCATGAGGTGGCATCTCCTGATTAGTGACGAAGTGTTTCGTAGATACCTTCTGACCCCCGTTTGTCTTATTTGAGGAAGTTTCTGTTCCTCGGCCCCCCACCCACCCCTCCTCCCCATTTAAATAATTCACCCGAGTGGCCTGGATGAATTCAGCCAAAACCCCTAAAGTCAGCAAGCCCTTCCACCCGGGTACCAAGTAGATGTTCGCTCCACCACCAGTGTGAGTTTCTCCTTCCCTAGGAAGAAATCCCAGCGCAGGGCCACGTCAGACCTGAGGGTGTCTGAGGAAACAGCTGTAGAGCGAGGCACTCACGCCCGTCACTGATTCCCCACAATGGAGAGGGGTGTTTACGGGACCGCCCGAACATGTCAGCTCTGCTGCCGCTAAAATCTCTCTCGGAAGGTAAATATGAAGGTAGATATGAACGCCACCACTTCCCTTTAGTTCTTTGGGCTTGTTTTTCTCAAGGAGCTGAGAAAACGCTGAGGCCCTGCCCTGAGGTGGGGGTCTGGGCCAACTGACAGGCGTTTCTCCCTTGATCTTTTTTTATCGCTGACGTTCTGGGGCGTTTGTCTGGAAGCCGCCCTATCTGCTGCTAGACTCTTGAAAGTGCACTGGGCCAGGACGGGACCAAGATCTTCTATAAAATGAAAATGACAGTTAATGGCCGGCGGAAGGGGCAGGGCGCGTGCTGTGTTCTAGACCGACGTCCCCGTTCCATGTCGCCGAGAATGATGCTCCTGGACTCTAAGATCACGTCTATTTGAAGTGAAGGTGATCCATATGTTTTTGATTCATTAACACTTAATTTGTTAGCATCCCTCCACTGGAGCAGCCTTTTCATCTTTTTTATAAGCTTATTTTCCTCAGACACAGGAAATCAAGTTTTTCTAAGAGTAAACAAACTTAACTCCCAGAGACAGGAGCGTGGTTTGCTTGTCACAAAGCACCGATTAGCTTTGAACTTCTCCTGTGCTCAGGATGCAAATTTCCTCTGCAGAGCTCCCGAGATTCAGACTCTTGTAATTAACTGAGACACAATATTAAGCTTTCTGTTTTATTATTTTCTGAAATTTCCCACTCTCTGGCTCTCATTTATCTTCATGATAAAACAGCCAACTACTAACATATTAATGAAGAAGCCATTAATGATAGTTATTTAATTGCCATCTTATTATTTATTCTTATCAATAATGTAGGAGCTGCGTATCCTTCGATAATTATGTGGTAGGAAATGGAATTCTGCTTAAAATGTTCAACAATGCCCTTTTTCTCTTTTTCCTTTTGGAAATGTAGTGTTCTTTCTCAGGAAGAACCCAAGTCAAACAATTTTTTTTTTTTTGGCTTTTTGAGTCACACCTGGCGATGCACAGGAGTTCCTCCTGGCTCTGCACTCAGGAATTACTCCTGGCGGTGCTCGGGGGACCCTGTGGGATGCCGGGGATTGAACCCGGGTCAGCCGTGTACAAGGCAGAGCCCTCCCCGCTGTGCTACCGCTCCAGCCCCCAAATGGTTTCATTTCTCAGGGCCCTGACCTACTTCAGACCCCAGCCCTGTGCGAACACTCTAGTCACAGACGATCAATTCATCTGACTCACCCCAGTCGACCAAGACGTGTTCAGAGGGGCGCTGGCACCTTCCCGCCAACGTGTCCTCATGGCTAGGTCGAGAGTCTTCAAAGGAGCTAAAATTCAGGTGACGTTTCTCTAGGAGTGAGTGAGGCTGTGAGCAGCCGTGTCGGGGTCCAGCTCCGAGCCGGACACTCGGATGCCGGTCACTCGTCCTCCAAGCCAACGGACATGGTGGGGATAAGCGTCCCTTTGTGCCACTTAGAGACGCACTTAGAGGCAGAGCCTCGTTCTTGCATCCGCCATCCCCCTCCCCCATTTTTTATTGATAATTTATTCTGCTGTTGCTGCTCTACAGGGGGGCGGAAACAACTTCTCATCCCTTCACCCCTCCCACCCGGGGCGGCGGGAGCCAGGGGCGGGTGTAACTGGTCTAGGGAGTCCAGGGAGTGGTCAGTGGGGGGACAGGGGCACGGAGAGGCATTGAAGGAGCCTGGCGAGTCTCACAGTGCTCCCCGGAGGACATCCCAGGTGGATCTTTCAGAAGAGGCTCAAGGACCCGCCACGGAGGGAAGGTGGCCCAGGCCCGCGCAGCAGAGTTTGGGGCAGGAAGGTCCTGTGGGCAGGGCAGTCTGGGGGGAGCGCCGGAGGTGGTGAGCAGGCTCAGAGGGGACACGGCTGTGACCCCCCGAGGGTTCCAGACCGCCGCCCCCCACCCACGGGCCTACGGCGACGTCCCCCGGAGGAGGATTTTCTGCTTTAGTAGCGGGAGGTGGAGGAAGAATGCTCTTTAAAAAATGCTCCTTAAAAGGAGAAAGGAATCAGGTCTCCTTCCCTCCCCGTCCACCCGCAGGCTCCAGGGGTGTGAGCCCTGCCCTCCGTCCACCTCGGGAAGGCTCGGGGCCAGCGTCCGGCGGGGAGGGACAGCCCAGAGCCGCCTGTGCTCAGGGCGGGGCCAACACCGGCTTCTCCCCCTCGGGCTTCTCTAGGGCCCCCCTGGCGGTCAGTGGCCCCGACGAGCCCAGGCGCCCCGACTCTGAGAGCTTTGCTGGAAGCTTCTCTCCACCCTGGCGTGCTCTTCACAGCGGCCACCTGGCTCCCTGGGTCACGGCGGCGGTGGCCCTGGCGGGGCCCAGAACATCGTAGAACACAGCTTAGAACACATGATAGAACATGTTCATGCCACATACAGGGCGGGTGCCACGGGGCACGCCTGCAGCCACCCTTGCTCCTCACCCGGCTGCGTGCTCTTGGCCTCTCTCTGGCCAGCCACCGCCGAAGCCTCCGCCCTCTGACCCTAACCCCCTGGGCCCCGACCCACTCACCCCCGTCCTTGAGCTAGTTGCTTATTTCAATCTCTGAATGCCCAAGCGATGACTCTGATGTGGCTGGGGTTTTCGAGGGGGAGAGGGATAAATAGACCCCACAAATGAACCCTGTTTCATCCTAAGGTTGCTTTTGAATCCTTGAGTTTTCACACTGGGCTGACAGGAGCAAGCAGTTTGCTTTTTTTTTTTTTTTCTCTTTTGTATTAACATTTTTATTATTTTTCCCAATGTTTGTTGAGGCACTATCAAGGCTTTACAATCCCGTTAATGAAAGAGTTTCGTGCAGTAACAGCTTATTTTACCTATAGGATAAATAAGTAAACAGCTTATTTTTACCTATAGGATGAAACAAGTAGGCCGAGATTGTTTCTTGTTAAAAAAAAAAAAAGAAAGAAATTGTAATGAGTTCTTCAATTTTCTCTTTGAATTTCCATGATGCCATTTATTAGTTTTCTCTCTCTCTGACTTTGTGAGTCTGGCAAACAGGTTGTCCCTCCGTCCTTTCCCGTTAGAGAACCAGCTCTCGGTCTCGTTGATCTTTTGTATTTTCTTTCGGGTTTCTGCTTTGTCTGTTTTCCCTGATTTTTATTATTCCCTTCTTCCTGCTGACTTTGGGCTTTGTTTCCTGCTCCTTCCTTAGATCTACGAGCTGTGGGGTTTAATTGCCCCTCTGAGCTTCCCCTTGCTTCCTGGGGTAACTGTGTGCTGCTGTGTGGAACCTTTCACCAGGACCCGTTTGTTGTGCTCTGATGGACAATGTTTTCACGCTCGTTTGTTTCCAGAAATATTGTTTATTTCCTCTTTGATGGACCCAACAGTTACCAGTCAGTCGCTTGTTTAGTGTCCAAATGTCTGAGATTTTCCCAGATTTCTTTTGTTGCTGTTAAACCTTTTGGGGGTCTGTGGTTTTGGAATATATGTAATATGAATCCAACCTCCGTGACTTTACATGTCTCAGCGTGCGACCCATTCTGGAATGTTCTAAGTGTCCTGGAGAAGAATATCTACTCAGTTTTGGGGGGGACTACAGAGCCCCCCCCCCCCCCGCCTCTCGCCCACCCCCTTCCCTGATCAGTCAGTTCTTCAGGCTGACTCTCAGGGCTGTGATAACAAAGTCTGACTTCATGCCTTTAACATGTAAAGTACAGTGTGCAAAACTACTTCCAACGTGCTCGTATGGCAGGCGGGGTTGGGGCCCGACCGGCAGTGCTCAGGGGTTCGTCCTGACTCCGCACTCAGGGACCGTTCCTGTCGGGACGCAGGGGCCCTGGGAGTGACACGAGTGACTGCCGTTCCCTCGGTGGCCGTGCAGAAGGGGAGGCACCGTCGTGAACTTGGGCAAACCCACTTAGGACGGGGCAGCCCCAGAGCCGCCACAGGTCAGCAAGGAAGGGGTCACCAATGTTCCCAGGCCCAGGGGGGAGGCACCAGGGCCCGGCGGGGGCCACGGGACCCACGAAGGAGACGGCGGGAGAAGCGAGAGCCCGGACCCCCAAGAGGAAGACAGGAAGCGTCTCTCTCCTCCTCTTCCTCGGGAAGAAGCCAACGCGCCCAGGACTCGGAAACGGCACCACGGGCTCCCTGCGTCCCCAGAGCCCCGGCGTGGCGTGATCCGGGCAGGACGCCACGCCAGCCGGGTTTCTCCGGGAGAACAAGAGCCCCGCACCGAGGTGGCTGTCGATCCCATCTCCGAGTTCCAACTGAGAAAAACAAGGAGGGGGCAGCTGCGGCCAGGCAGGGGCGACCCGCGGAGGACGCAGCCGTAGGAGCGAGCGGAGTCGGACCCGCGTCCTGCCACTCACCTTCCTCCTCTCCCCGTGCAGCCCCCTCCACTGCTCGGCCCGTTTCACGATGTAGCTCAGCTCCTGGTTGGAAATCTCCAGGTCGTACGGCACGAAGAACGCGGCTTCCTCGCTGTGGGCGCGCTGGAAGGCGTCTGCGACCCGGGAGTCGGGGCTCCACCTGAGAAGGGACACGGCCGTCAAGAACACTCCACCCCCCGCCCAGATGGGACCCAGCGGCCGGCATGAACGGCTCCCCCGTTCCCGAGCGCCCACGGTCCCGGAGGCCCACTAAGCACTCTCGGCCCCAGCGGCGTCTTGCAGAAAGGCCTCTCGACTGTGGACTAAGCACGGCCCCGTGCCGCCCCGGGAGGGGAAAGGTGCTTCTCTCTCGGCCCTTCCTTTCCCCGGCCCACGAACCAGAGGCACGGGCCTGCAGAGATGCGACTTCTGGCAGAAGTTTCTCTGGACTTCATGACTAAATACCAGAATTCCCAAACGTCATAGATTCTTCATTCTCAGCAATGGAAAACAAATTATCAAATGCTGCCTTTTCGGCAGGTCTGATTGTTGGGGGGAAATTCCAAATAATAATAGTGAGTTTTCGGGGCTGGAGCAATAGCACAGCGGGTAGGGCGTTTGTCTTGTACGCGGCCAACCCGGGTTCGATTCCCAGCATCCCATAGGGTCCCCTGAGCACCGCCAGGAGTAATTCCTGAGTGCATGAGCCAGGAGTAACCCCTGTGCATCGCCGTGTGTGACACAAAAAGCAAAAAAAATAAAAAATTAAAAAATAATAGTGAGTTTTCTGTTGAAATATTGAGTGTAATCAAAGTAAAGAGAAAGTAAAGTGAAAATCATCAGCCACACAGGCGGGGGGTGGGGGTGGGAGGGGGGTATACTGGGGTTCTTGGTGGTGGGACATGTGCACTGGTGAAGGGATGGGTGTTGGATCATTGTGTGACTGAGACTTAAGCCTGAAAGCTTTGTAACTTTCCTCAAGGTGATTCAATAAAAAATCTTTTTTAAAAAAAAGAATGGTCCACTCCCAAACGGCATTTGCTTCATTTCCTTTGGTATCTCTGCTTTCCTGTAATTTAGGACACCTGGTCTCAGTAATGCTCACGCTCATGGTTTTGACGTATGATGGTCCCTCGCTCCGTCACCCCAAAGGGCCCGAGACGCTCCACACGCCCCCCAGGTCATTTCAGCCCCATCTTCATCCGAGACGTGGAACAATTTGCCTCATCAACATCTGTGTCTCTTAGTTTGTTCTTCCTGTTTCTCTTACAGGAACGACTTGACCGAGGGGCAGGAGAAATAATGCAGTGGGCAGGGCGGTGTCTTGCACACGGCCAACCCGGGTTTAAGCCCCAACATCCCACAGGGTCCCAGGAGCACTTGCAGGAGTAATTCTTGAGCCCAGAGCCCAGGAGTAGCCCCTGAACATTTCCAGGTGTGGCCAAATAAGAAATAAAACAAATACAAATTTAAATGAGAACAAAAATAAACAACCCGAAGAAATGACTTGACCGAGCTTCTTCAAAAGATCAACAACTTCCCTGTTTCATGGGGAGTGTGTATGACATAGCCTGTCAGCATGCGCCTTCGGGCTGCCGGCCGGTAGACCAGGGACTGCAGAGGGTGGCGGGTCACCCAGCCACGCCTCTGCATGATCTAACCGGAGAGGCCAGCCAGAGGGGCCTCCAGATGAGGCCACTCTTCCTTTGGCTGTTGGTTCACTGTCCACGTGGTCGGACCCTGGGCCACTGCCGCCAGCCCAGAGTCTTGGTTCTGTTGGCTGTTTCTCATCTTCAGCGATAGTCAGAGAAACGTCTGCAGCAGCCCCCCTGGTTCAGTGCCCACCGGATATCTCCCCGCACTTTGGAAACAGCCTCCCTGGCTAAAAGTCCGCTTTCCTGGCAGTGAACTATTTCACCACGCCGACTGCGGGGTCAGCACTCAGGTGAGCACTGTGGACAGAGCTAGGCGAGGACTTACAAAACGCTTCCAGGAAACACTCCCATGCCCAGAGAGGAGAAAATGTACGTTCTATTCCTAATGTTTCAGAATTTGCTTAAAGATAATGGGTTTTTATTTTCAAAGCCCAGCCCCTGGGGAAACGCCACACATGTAGGTGACTTTCACAAACCAAACCTATGAGTTCCTGGAACTAGTTTAAGAGCTCAGGGCCAGAGAGAGAGAGAAGGTGCTTGCCTTGTCCTCTGCCAATCAGGGTTCCATCCCGGCCATGATATATGGGCCCCAGCACAGCCATATATCTGAGCACAGACCCGGGAGTGAGGCCTGAGCACAGAGCCGGGAGTTACCCCTGAGCACAGAGCTGGGAGTGAGCCCTGAGCACAGAGCCAGGAGTGAGCCCTGAGCACAGAGCTGGGAGTCAGCCCTGAGCACAGAGCTGGGAGTGAGCCCTGAGCACAGACCCGGGAGTCAGCCCTGCGCACAGAGTCACTAACACCAGCGGACACTTTGTTCTCTCAACTGATCATCAGTGCAAATGGCCGGTGGAGCCCGCGCTGTTCTGAGTGACCTCCGTTCCGTTGTTTCCAGACTAACAAGAAGATGGTTGGACCCTCCTCGCCCAGCAAGGCCCCCAGTGCCTAGCCCCCAACTTCCAACGCTTTGCCCTCCCAGGGGAGCGGGATCTCGGGGTCCCGGAGCCCCCCGCAGCCAGCTGGCTGCTGCCATCGTCAAGGCAGGGGCTGCTTTGTGGCCGGGGGCCCGAGGTCGGCCGTTGGAACGATTTGCTGGTTGTCTTGTTAAGTAAGAGCCAGTCTCCACCATTCTCTTAAGCTTGTTTAATGTGACATTCATCTTTTTCTTTTAATGGTGGAAAGATTTAATGTAGTTAAATTACTGTCAATTTGCTGCCATAAACATTTTCTGTATGAAGATTTTAAGTGCAAGATTATCAACAATGCAATTAACTTTGAATTAATTAGGAATCACAGTCCTGTTTCGACTAGCTTCTGTTCCTTTTGCCCAGAGAATGTCTGTCTCCTCCTCTCTCTCGCTCCCTTTCTGCATGGAGGAATAACGGTGCAGGAACTACTCCCGACTCTATAGACGTAAACAGATGTTGGTCAGAGCAAACAGGGCTCGAGAAAAGGTGGAGGCTCTAGAAAGATTAATCGAATTTTGGGTTTGTTTCCATTTTTTCCCCCTCGCAATTCTGAGCGGCATTTTTCTAGTGAAAAAGCCGCGTGATGGATTTGTTCACGTGTCAGCATATCAACTTCATTAGTTTTTCACATATTTTCCTGCTCTGGGGAGCCAGTGTGGACAAAAAAGGGAGAAAATCGTCTATGGTTATATGTGTAGAATTAAAGCATCGTGATAACCTTGTGGCAGAGAGAAGATTTTCTCATTTTGGACATTTCCCTGGACCTACCGCCAAAGCAGGCACACCTTTCAGCTGCCCGCCTTCCGACTTCTCTTCATAAAGTTTGAAAGACTAAAAGCTATAGGAAAATTTCCAGAAACACTGTAAAAATAGTTCCAAATTTGTAAATAAATTGAGCCTTTGAGAGATAGATATGAGAGAAAACAACTCACTGCAGACTACATTAGAGTCATTCAATAAAATATTAAGTTTAAATCTTTCATGATACTATTTAGCAATAAAATTACTCTCAAATGGGTCCGAAATGACTCACAGAGACATATTTTCATGCATTTTCTACCATTTAAGGGTGTGTGTGTGCATACCATATGGAATTATATCAACTTAAAAATATGAGAGCATATTAAATGAGAAGAGAGAAAATTAAAGATGAAGGAATTTTAATAAACAATGAACCATAGTGAAGAATACACAAGTTTTATGTCTGCAACGTTCGTAGATTTCGGTTTTTTTAATTAAAAAATTGAGATTTTGTCACATTCCCGTGTCGGGAACACCTTTCCGGGCTCACGTTGCCGTCTAGCCAACATGAATGCTCCAGCACATCTGAAAGTTTTACATCCTCGAATTATTTCTTCCACATGTAATTAAAAGAGAAACCACAGCCTACCTGTCCTTAACGCCTCGGGCACGGTTGTTTCTAGAA